>NW_024057898.1:170000-380000 GCF_016432855.1 Salvelinus namaycush
GTCCAGCTCTCTCAGGTGTGAGGGGTTTGACCTCAGAGCTGAGACCAGAGAAGCACAGCCTTCCTCTGTGACTAGACAGCCTGACAGCCTGCAAAGAGTCAAATCATATTAAAATCACACTGATATTCTTTGGTGGTGAAAATAGTGGCAGTATATTTTTTCAGCATATTCAGATACATCAGCGTCCTGAAACCTGCCATATCTATTCATAAATGGATGTTTCATTATTATAAATGACAAATTATCAAAGTGTTGCTTGTAGAGAGAAAAATGTATAGTACAAATATTTGAGTAGACTGACTATACCCGTTTTAGTGTATTAAAGTAGTCAAAAGTGTAGTATTTGGTTCCAAACTCATTGGTTGCATTTGCAGTTTGTTTTGGTTGTGTTTTGGGTTGTGTTTTGCCCAATAGTAACTGAACTGTGGATGATGACTGGAGTCATTTTCTGTCTAAGGGAGTAGATAACACGTTTCTAAACAATACTAAATTAATCCTGATTATGCCTTGATTAATACAAATCATAAATAAATAATGAATAATAACACTAAGAGTTGGTTTGAACAGATCTGAATCAGGATACAAAGAGTTGGTTTAAACAGATCTGAATCAGGAAACTAAGAGTTGGTTTAAACAGATCTGAATCAGGAAAATAAGAGTTGGTTTGAACAGATCTGAATCAGGAAACTAAGAGTTGGTTTAGACAGATCTGAATCAGGAAACTGAGAGTTGGTTTAAACAGATCTGAATCAGGAAACTAAGAGTTGGTTTGAACAGATCTGAATCAGGAAACTAAGAGTTAGAAGATAGAACTGCCAAATGGGGTGGAGTTGCAATCTACTGTAGAGACAGCCTGCAGAGTTCTGTCCTACTATCCAGGTCTGTACCCAAACAATTCGAACTTCTACTTTTAAAAATCCACCTTTCCAGAAACAAGTCTCTCACCGTTGCCGCTTGCTATAGACCACCCTCTGCCCCCAGCTGTGCCTTGGACACCATATGTGAACTGATTGCCCCCCATCTATCTTCAGAGCTCGTGCTGCTAGGTGACCTAAGCTGGGACATGCTTAACACCCCGGCCATCCTACAATCTAATCAATCTAATCTTGATGCCCTCAATCTCTCAAAAATTGTCAATGAACCCACCAGGTACAACCCCAAATCCGTAAACACGGGCCCCCTCAACGATATCATCCTAACCAACTTCCCCTCCAAATACACCTCTGCTGTTTTCAACCAAGATCTCAGCGATCACTGCCTCATTGCCTGCATCCGTAACAGGTCTGCGGTCAAACGACCACCCCTCATCACTATCAAACGCTCCCTAAAACACTTCAGCGAGCAGGCCTTCCTAATCGACCTGGCCCGGGTATCCTGGAAGGATATTGACCTCATCCCGTCAGTAGAGGACGCCTGGTCATTCTTTAAAAGTGCCTTCCTCACCATCTTAAATAAGCATGCCCCTTTCAAAAAATGTTGAACCAGGAACAGATATAGCCCTTGGTTCTCTCCAGACCTGACTGCCCTTGACCAGCACAAAAACATCCTGTGGCATTCTGCATTAGCATCGAATAGCCCCCGTGATATGCAACTTTTCAGGGAAGTCAGGAACAAATATACAGAGGCAGTTAGGAAAGCTAAGGCTAGCTTTTTCAAGCAGAAATTTGCATCCTGTAGCACAAACTCAAAAAAGTTCTGGGACACTAAAGTCCATGGAGAATAAGAGCACCTCCTCCCAGCTGCCCACTGCACTGAGGCGAGGAAACACTGTCACCACGATAAATCCACTATAATTGAAAATTTCAATAATCATTTTTCTACGGCTGACCATGCTTTCCACCTGGCTAATCCTACCCCGGTCAACAGCCCTGCACTCCCCACAGCAACACGCCCAAGCCTTCCCTATTTCTCCTTCACCCAAATCCAAATAGCTGATGTTCTTAAAGAACTGCAAGACCTCTACAAATCAGCCGGGCTAGACAATCTAGACCCTCTCTTTCTAAAATGATCTGCTGAAAATGTTGCAACCACAATTACTAGCCTGTTCAACCTCTCTTCCGTATCGTCTGAGATTCCCAAAGATTGGAAAGCTGCCGCAGTCATCCCCGTCTTCAAAGAGGGAGACACTAGAGACCCAAATAGCTACAGACCTATTACTATCCTGCCCTGCCTTTCTAAGGTCTTCGAAAGCCAAGTTAACAAACAGATTACCGACCGCTTTGAATCTCACCGTACCTTTTTCGCTATGCAATCTGGTTTCAGAGCTGGTCATGGGTGCACCTCAGCCACGCTCAAGGTCCTAAGCGATGTCATAACTGCCATCGATAAGAGACATTACTGTGCAGCAGTATTCATCGACCTGGCCAAGGCTTTCGACTCTGTCAATCACCACATTCTTATTGGCAGACTCAACAGCCTTGGTTTTTCAAATGATTTCCTCGCCTGGTTCACCAACTACTTCTCTGATAGAATTCAGTGTGTCAAATTGGAGGGCCTGTTGTCCGGACCTCTGGCAGTGCCACAGGGTTCAATTCTCGGGCCGACTCTCTTCTCTGTATATATCAAGGATGTCGCTATCGCTGCTGTTGATTCTCTGATCCACCTCTACGCAGATGACACCATTCTGTATACTTCTGGCCAACTGATCACTGCCCGCACCCGCCCGACCGTACAGCATCACTCCTCTGGACGGCTCTGACTTAGAATATGTGGACAACTACAAATACCTAGGTTTTTGGTTAGACTGTGAACTCTCCTTCCAGACTCACATTAAGCATCTCCAATCCAAAATTAAATCTAGAATCGCCTTCCTATTTCGCAACAAAGCATCCTTCACTCATGCAGCCAAACATACCCTCGTAAAACTGACCATCCTACCAATCCTCGACTTCGGCGATGTCATTTACAAAATAGCCTCCAACACTCTACTCAACAAATTGGATGCAGTTTATCACAGTGCCATCCGTTTTGTCACCAAAGCCCCATATATTACCCACCACTGCGACCTGTACGCTCTCGTTGGCTGGCCATCGCTTCATACTCGTCGCCAAACCCACTGGCTCCAGGTCATCTACAAGCCTCTGCTAGGTAAAGCCCCGCCTTATCTCCGCTCACTGGTCACCATAGCAGCACACACTCGTAGCACGCGCTCCAGCAGGTATTTTTCACTGGTCACCCCCAAAGCCAATTCCTCATTTGGCCGCCTCTCCTTCCATTTCTCTGCTGCCAATGACTGGAACAAACTGCAAAAATCTCTGAAGCTGGAGACTCATAACTCCCTCACTAGCTTTAAGCACCAGCTGTCAGAGCAGCTCACAGATCACTGCACCTGTACATAGCCCATCTGTAAATAGCCCATCTATATACCTCATCCCCATACTGTATTTATGTATTTATCTTGCTCCTTTGCACCCCAGTATCTCTACTTGCACATTCATCTTCTGTACATCTACCAGTCCAGTGTTTAAATGCTATAATGTAATTACTTCGCCACCATGGCCTATTTATTGCCTTAACTCCCTTATCTTACCTAATTTGCACTGACTGTATATAGACTTTTTGTTTTCTTTTGTTCTACTGTATTATTGACTATGTTTTGTTTATTCCATGTGTAACTCTGTGTTGTTGTATGTGTCGAATTGCTATGCTTTATCTTGGCCAGGTCGCAGTTGCAAATGAGAATTTGTTCTCAACTAGCTTACCTGGTTAAATAAAGGTGAAATAAAAATAATTAAAAATAATATGCGTGAGAAAGTTAGACGCTACAACAAAACATGCTAACCTCTCACCATTACCAATAACAGAGGCTACAACAAAACATGCTAACCTCTCACCATTACCAATAACAGAGGCTATAACAAAACATGCTAACCTCTCACCATTACCAATAACAGAGGCTACAACAAAACATGCTAACCTCTCACTATTACCAATAACAGAGACTACAACAAAACATGCTAACCTCTCACCATTACCAATAACAGAGACTACAACAAAACATGCTAACCTCTCACCATTACCAATAACAGAGGCTACAACAAAACATGCTAACCTCTCACCATTACCAATAACAGAGACTACAACAAAACATGCTAACCTCTCACCATTACCAATAACAGAGACTACAACAAAACATGCTAACCTCTCACCATTACCAATAACATAGGCTACAACAAAACATGCTAACCTCTCACCATTACCAATAACAGAGGCTACAACAAAACATGCTAACCTCTCACCATTACCAATAACAGAGGGGGTCTGATCCTTGTTCCTCTGTAACTTTCTAATTCACCATCATTCTCTATTCATTCCTGATTATTCATAATCATGGTAGCATCCACATGAATGTAGAAGTGATCAGAAACATCTTCTATTCTTACTGACAATACAAGTGAAGTGACTCCAAAATGACAGGACATTATTCACCATTCAGTTTCTATTAGGAAAAACATCCAAAACACAACCAAGACAAACTGCAAATGAATTCAACAAGTTAGTAGAATCACAATCTTGATGTAATCACTGCAGGCATGGAATATGGGACCAAATACTAAACTTTTACCAAATTAATTTATCGAAAATATTATGACTTTTTCCAAATGGGAAAACTACATACATAAAGTGTTTTCATTTATAAAGTGTAAAATACATATGTATGAAAATACCTTTAAATAAAAGGTGACATTCTGTACTTTTGCCTAATATGAAACTTTCTCATATCCAAAATGCTGGAGCATAGCACCAAATGTAAAACTGTAAGCTTCACTGTCCAAGCACATATGGTGTGGACTATGTTTTCCTGGTAAACACATGTGGATCTGGTGAACAGTTATCACTTGTTGACCAACTACAGGAATACTGACCTCAGAGTCTCCAGTTTACAGTGGGGATTCCCCAGTCCAGCAGAGAGCAGCTTCACTCCTGAATCCTTCAGGTCATTGTTACTCAGGTCCAGCTCTCTCAGGTGTGAGGGGTTTGACCACAGAGCTGAGACCAGAGAAGCACAGCCTTCCTCTGTGACTAGACAGCCTGACAGCCTGCAAAGAGTCAAATCATATTAAAATCACACAGCTATTCTTTGGTGGTGAAAAAAGTGGCAGTTATATCTTCAGATATATCAGTGTCCTGAAACATGTCTTATATATGCATAAATTAATGCATCATTATTAGAAATGACAAATTATACAAGTATTGCTTGTAGATAAACATGTATAGTACAAATATTTGAGTAGACTGACCAGACCAGTTTAAAAAGCAGTATCAGTCAGAAGACAGACAGTGAGGTATCAGATTTAGATTGTATTGAGTATACAGTCCACACCATATCTATTTGACAGTGAAGCTAACATTTTAAATGTGGCTCTATACTCCAACATTTTGGATTTCAGATCAAATGTTTCATATGAGGTGACAGTATATAATGTCACCTTTTATTTGTGGGTATTTTAATACATCTGTGTCACCATTTAGAAAAATGAAAGCACTTTATGTATATAGTCCCCCTATTTGAAGAAGTAATACATTTTCTGACCAATTCACTTATAGTGTATTAAAGTAGTCAATAGTTTAGTATTTGGTCCCATATTCGTTGAACACAATGACTACTTCAAGCGTGTGACTGCCATGATTGAGAAAGATCATGAATGAATCATGAATAATAATGAGTGAGAGGGTTGAGTTTTGGGTTATGTTTTGCCTAATAGTAACTGAATGGTGGGTGATGACTGGAGAAATTTTATTTTTAATTGAGTAGATAACATGTTTCTAAATACTCTTAAATTCATCCTGAGGATCCATGATTAAGAAAAATCATGAATGAATTATGGATAATAATGAGTGAGAAAGTTAGAGGCTACAACAAAACATGCTAACCTCTCACCCTTACCAATACCAGAGACTACAACAAAACATGCTAACCTCTCACCCTTACCAATACCAGAGACTACAACAAAACATGCTAACCTCTCACCCTTACCAATACCAGAGACTACAACAAAACATGCTAACCTCTCACCATTACCAATAACAGAGGATACAACAAAACATGTTAACCTCTCACCATTACCAATAACAGAGGCTACAACAAAACATACTAACCTCTCACCATTACCAATACCAGAGACTACAACAAAACATGCTAACCTCTCACCATTACCAATACCAGAGACTACAACAAAACATGCTAACCTCTCACCATTACCAATAACAGAGGCTACAACAAAACATACTAACCTCTCAACATTACCAATAACAGACTACAACAAAACATACTAACCTCTCACCATTACCAATAACAGAGGATACAACAAAACATGTTAACCTCTCACCATTACCAATAACAGAGGCTACAACAAAACATACTAACCTCTCACCATTACCAATAACAGAGGCAACAACAAAACATACTAACCTCTCAACATTACCAATAACAGACTACAACAAAACATACTAACCTCTCACCATTACCAATAACAGAGGATACAACAAAACATGCTAACCTCTCACCATTACCAATAACAGAGACTACAACAAACATGCTAACCTCTCACCATTACCAATAACAGAGGCTACAACAAAACATGCTAACCTCTCACCATTACCAATAACAGAGGCTACAACAAAACATGCTATCCTCCCACCATTACCAATAACAGAGGATACAACAAAACATGCTAACCTCTCACCATTACCAATAACAGAGGCTACAACAAAACATACCAACCTCTCACCATTACCAATAACAGAGACTACAACAAAACATACTAACCTCTCACCATTAACAATAACAGAAGCTACAACAGAACATGCTAACCTCTCACCATTACCAATAACAGAGTCTACAACAAAACATACTAACCTCTCACCATTACCAATTACAGAGACTACACCAAAACATACTAACCTCTCACCATTACCAATAACAGAGACTACAACAAAACATACTAACCTCACCATTACAAATAACAGAGGCTACAACAAAACATGCTAACCTCTCACCATTACCAATAGCAGAGACTACAACAAAACATGCTAACCTCTCACCATTACCAATACCAGAGACTACAACAAAACATGCTAACCTCTCACCATTACCAATAACAGAGGATACAACAAAACATGCTAACCTCTCACCATTACCAATAGCAGAGACTACAACAAAACATGCTAACCTCTCACCATTACCAATAACAGAGGATACAACAAAACATACTAACTTCTCACCATTACCAAAAACAGAGGCTCCAACAAAACATGCTAACCTCTCACCATTACCAATAACAGAGGCTACACCAAAACATGCTAACCTCCCACCATTACCAATAACAGAGGATACAACAAAACATGTTAACCTCTCACCATTACCAATAACAGAGGCTACAACAAAACATACTAATCTCTCACCATTACCAATAACAGAGACTACAACAAAACATACTAACCTCTCACCATTACCAATAACAGAGGCTACAACAAAACATACTAACCTCTCACCATTACCAATAACAGACTACAACAAAACATACTAACCTCTCACCATTACCAATAACAGAGAATACAACAAAACATGCTAACCTCTCACCATTACCAATAACAGAGACTACAACAAAACATGGTAACCTCTCACCATTACCAATAACAGAGGCTACAACAAAACATGCTAACCTCTCACCATTACCAATAACAGAGACTACAACAAAACATACTAACCTCTCACCATTACCAATAACAGAGACTACAACAAAACATGCTAACCTCTCACCATTACCAAAAACAGAGGCTACAACAAAACATGCTAACCTCTCACCATTACCAATAACAGAGGCTACAACAAAACATGCTAACATCTCACCATTACCAATAACAGAGGCTACAACAAAACATGCTAACCTCTCACCATTACCAATAACAGGGACTACAACAAAACATGCTAACCTCTCACCATTACCAATAATAGAGGCTACAACAAAACATTCTAACCTCTCACCATTACCAATAATAGAGGCTACAACAAAACATGCTAACCTCTCACCATTACCAATAACAGAGACTACAACAAAACATGCTAACCTCTCACCATTACCAATAATAGAGGCTACAACAAAACATGCTAACCTCTCACCATTACCAATAACAGAGGGGGTATGATCTTTGTGCCTCTGTAACTTTCTCATTCACCATCATTCTCTATTCATTCCTGATTATTCATAATCATGGCAGCATCCACATGAATGTAGAAGTGTTCAGAAACATCTTCTATTCTTACTGACAACACAAGTGAAGTGACTCCAAAATGACAGGATATTATTCACCATTCAGTTTCTATTAGGAAAAACATCCAAAACACAACCAAGACAAACTGCAAATGAATTCAACAAGTTAGTAGAATCACAATCTTGATGTAATCACTGCAGGCATGGAATATGGGACCAAATACTAAACTTTTTACTAAATTAATTTATCCAAAATATGATGACTTTTTCCAAATGGGAAAACTACATACATAAAGTGTTTTCATTTATAAAGTGTAAAATACATATGTATGAAAATACCTTTAAATAAAAGGTGACATTCTGTACTTTTGCCTAATATGAAACTTTCTCAAATCCAAAATGCTGGAGCATAGCACCTAATGTAAAACTGTAAGCTTCACTGTCCAAACACATATGGTGTGGACTATGTGTGTCTGGTAAACACATGTGGATCTGGTGAACAGTTATCACTTGTTGACCAACTACAGGAATACTGACCTCAGAGTCTCCAGTTTACAGTGGGGATTCCCCAGTCCAGCAGAGAGCAGCTCTACTCCTGAATCCTTCAGGTCATTGTTACTCAGGTCCAGCTCTCTCAGGTGTGATGGGTTTGACATCAGAGCTGAGACCAGAGAAGCACAGCCTTCCTCTGTGACTAGACAGCCTGACAGCCTGCAAAGAGTCAAATCATATTAAAATCACACAGCTATTCTTTGGTGGTGAAAAAAGTGGCAGTTATATCTTCAGATATATCAGTGTCCTGAAACATGTCTTATATATGCATAAATTAATGCATCATTATTAGAAATGACACATTATACAAGTATTGCTTGTAGATAAACATGTATAGTACAAATATTTGAGTAGACTGACCAGACCAGTTTAAAAAGCAGTATCAGTCAAAAGACAGACAGTGAGGTATCAGATTTAGATTGTATTGAGTATACAGTCCACACCATATCTATTTGACAGTGAAGCTAACATTTTAAATGTGGCTCTATACTCCAACATTTTGGATTTCATATCAAATGTTTCATATGAGGTGACAGTATATAATGTCACCTTTTATTTGTGGGTATTTTAATACATCTGTGTCACCATTTAGAAAAATGAAAGCACTTTATGTATATAGTCCCCCCACTTGAAGAAGTAATACGTTTTCTGACCAATTCACTTATAGTGTATTAAAGTAGTCAAAAGTATAGTATTTGGTCCCATATTCGTTGAACACAATGACTACGTCAAGCGTGTGACTGCCATGATTGGGAAAGATCATGAATGAATCATGAATAATAATGAGTGAGAGGGTTGAGTTTTGGGTTATGTTTTGCCCAATAGTAACTGAATGGTGGGTGATGACTGGAGTAAATGTATTTTTAATTGAGTAGATAACATGTTTCTAAACACTCTTAAATTCATCCTGAGGATCCATGATTAAGAAAAATCATGAATGAATCATGGATAATAATGAGTGAGAAAGTTAGAGGCTACAAAGAAACATGCTAACCTCTCACCCTTACCAATACCAGAGACTACAACAAAACATGCTAACCTCTCACCATTACCAATAACAGAGGCTACAACTAAACATGCTAACCTCTCACCATTACCAATAACAGGGGATACAACAAAACATGCTAACCTCTCACCCTTACCAATAACAGAGACTACAACAAAACATGCTAACCTCTCACCATTACCAATAACAGAGACTACAACAAAACATACTAACCTCTCACCATTACCAATAACAGAGACTACACATAAACATGCTAACCTCTCACCATTACCAATAACAGAGGCTACAACAAAACATGCTAACCTCTCACCATTACCAATACCAGAGACTACAACAAAACATGCTAACCTCTCACCATTACCAATAACAGAGACTACAACAAAACATGCTAACCTCTCACCATTACCAATAACAGAGGCTACAACAAAACATGCTAACCTCTCACCATTACCAATAACAGAGACTACAACAAAACATGCTAACCTCTCACCATTACCAATAACAGAGACTACAACAAAAAATGCTAACCTCTCACCATTACCAATAACAGAGACTACAACAAAACATACTAACCTCTCACCATTACCAATAACAGAGGCTACAACAAAACATGCTAACCTCTCACCATTACCAATAACAGAGGCTACAACAAAACATGCTAACCTCCCACCATTACCAATAACAGAGGATACAACAAAACATGCTAACCTCTCACCATTACCAATAACAGAGACTACAACAAAACATGCTAACCTCTCACCATTACCAATACCAGAGACTACAACAAAACATGCTAACCTCTCACCATTACCAATAACAGAGACTACAACAAAACATACTAACCTCTCACCATTACCAATAACAGAGGCTACAACAAAACATGCTAACCTCTCACCATTACCAATAACAGAGACTACAACAAAACATGCTAACCTCTCACCATTACCAATACCAGAGACTACAACAAAACATGCTAACCTCTCACCATTACCAATAACAGACTACAACAAAACATACTAACCTCTCACCATTACGAATAAGAGAGGTTACAACAAAAAATGTTAACCTCTCACCATTACCAATAACAGAGACAACAACAAAACATGCTAACCTCTCACTATTACCAATAACAGAGGCTACAACAAAACATACTAACCTCTCACCATTACCAATAACAGAGGATACAACAAAACATGCTAACCTCCCACCATTACCAATATCAGAGGATACAACAAAACATGCTAACCTCTCACCATTACCAATAACAGAGGCTACAACAAAACATGCTAACTTTCTAATTCACCATCATTCTCTATTCATTCCTGATTATTCATAATCATGGTAGCATCCACATGAATGTAGAAGTGATCAGAAACATCTTCTATTCTTACTGACAATACAAGTGAAGTAACTCCAAAATGACAGGACATTATTCACCATTCAGTTTCTATTAGGAAAAACATCATCCAAAACACAACCAAGACAAACAGCAAATGAATTCAACAAGTTAGTAGAATCACAAGACGGATGTAATCACTGCAGGCATGGAATATGGGACCAAACACTAAACTTATGACTAAATTAATTTATCGAAAATATTATGACTTTTTCCAAATGGGAAAACTACATACATAAAGTGTTTTCATTTATAAAGTGTAAAATACATATGTATGAAAATACCTTTAAATAAAAGGTGACATTCTGTACTTTTGCCTAATATGAAACTTTCTCAAATCCAACATGCTGGAGCATAGCACCTAATGTAAAACTGTAAGCTTCACTGTCCAAACACATATGGTGTGGACTATGTGTGTCTGGTAAACACATGTGGATCTGGTGAACAGTTATCACTTGTTGACCAACTACAGGAATACTGACCTCAGAGTCTCCAGTTTACAGTGGCGATTCCCCAGTTCAGCAGAGAGCAGCTTCACTCCTGAATCCTTCAGGTCATTGTTACTCAGTTCCAGCTCTCTCAGGTGTGAGGGGTTTGACCACAGAGCTGAGACCAGAGAAGCACAGCCTTCCTCTGTGACTAGACAGCCTGACAGCCTGCAAAGAGTCAAATCATATTAAAATCACACAGCTATTCTTTGGTAGTGAAAAAAGTGGCAGTTATATCTTCAGATATATCAGTGTCCTGAAACATGTCTTATATATGCATAAATTAATGCATCATTATTAGAAATGACAAATTATACAAGTATTGCTTGTAGATAAACATGTATAGTACAAATATTTGAGTAGACTGACCAGACCAGTTTAAAAAGCAGTATCAGTAAAAAGACAGACAGTGAGGTATCAGATTTAGATTGTATTGAGTATACAGTCCACACCATATCTATTTGACACTGAAGCTAACATTTTAAATGTGGCTCTATACTCCAACATTTTGGATTTCAGATCAAATGTTTCATATGAGGTGACAGTATATAATGTCACCTTTCATTTGTGGGTATTTTAATACATCTGTGTCACCATTTAGGAAAATGAAAGCACTTTATGTATATAGTCCCCCTATTTGAAGAAGTAATACGTTTTCTGACCAATTCACTTATAGTGTATTAAAGTAGTCAAAAGTATAGTATTTGGTCCCATATTCGTTGAACACAATGACTACGTCAAGCGTGTGACTGCCATGATTGGGAAAGATCATGAATGAATCATGAATAATAATGAGTGAGAGGGTTGAGTTTTGGGTTATGTTTTGCCCAATAGTAACTGAATGGTGGGTGATGACTGGAGTAATTTTATTTTTAATTGAGTAGATAACATGTTTCTAAACACTATTAAATTCATCCTGAGGATCCATGAAATAAGAAAAATCATGAATGAATCATGAATAATAATGAGTGAGAAAGTTAGAGGCTACAACAAAACATGCTAACCTCTCACCATTACCAATAACAGAGACTACAACAAAACATGCTAACCTCACCATTGCCAATAACAGAGGCTACAACAAAACATACTAACCTCTCACCATTACCAATAACAGAGGCTACAACAAAACATGCTAACCTCTCAACATTACCAATAACAGAGACTACAACAAAACATGCTAACCTCTCACCATTACCAATAACAGAGGCTACAACAAAACATGCTAACCTCTCACCATTACCAATAACAGAGGCTACAACAAAACATGCTAACCTCTCAGCATTACCAATAACAGAGACTACAACAAAACATGCTAACCTCTCACCATTACCAATAACAGAGACTACAACAAAACATGCTAACCTCTCACCATTACCAATAACAGAGACTACAACAAAACATGCTAACCTCTCACCATTACCAATAACAGAGGCTACAAAAAAACATGCTAACCTCTCACCATTACCAATAACATTGGCTACAACAAAACATGCTAACCTCCCACCATTACCAATAACAGAGGATACAACAAAACATGCTAACCTCTCACCATTACCAATAACAGAGACTACAACAAAACATGCTAACCTCTCACCATTACCAATACCAGAGACTACAACAAAACATGCTAACCTCTCACCATTACCAATAACAGAGACTACAACAAAACATGCTAACCTCTCACCATTACCAATAACAGAGGCTACAACAAAACATGCTAACCTCTCACCATTACCAATAACAGAGGCTACAACAAAACATTCTAACCTCTCACCATTACCAATAACAGAGGCTACAACAAAACATACTAACCTCTCACCATTACCAATAGCAGAGACTACAACAAAACATGCTAACCTCTCACCATTACCAATAACAGAGGCTACAACAAAACATACTAACCTCTCAACATTACCAATAACAGAGGCTACAACAAAACATACTAACCTCTCACCATTACCAATAGCAGAGACTACAACAAAACATGCTAACCTCTCACCATTACCAATAACAGAGACTACAACAAAACATGCTAACCTCTCACCATTACCAATAACAGAGACTACAACAAAACATACTAACCTCTCACCATTACCAATAACAGAGGCTACAACAAAACATACTAACCTCTCACCATTACCAATAACAGAGGCTACAACAAAACATGCTAACCTCCCACCATTACCAATAACAGAGACTACAACAAAACATGCTAACCTCTCACCATTACCAATAACAGAGGGGGTCTGATCTTTGTGCCTCAGTAACTTTCTCATTCACCATCATTCTCTCTTCATTCATGATTATTCATAATCATGGCAGCATCCACATGAATGTAGAAGTGATCAGAAACATCTTCTATTCTTACTGACAATACAAGTGAAGTGACTCCAAAATGACAGGATATTTTTCACCATTCAGTTTCTATTAGGAAAAACGTCCAAAACAGAACCAAGACAAACTGCAAATGAATTCAACAAGTTAGTAGAATCACAAGCTTGATGTAATCACTGCAGGAATGGAATATGGGACCAAACACTAAACTTATGACTAAATTAATACACTATAAGTAAATAGTCCAAATAATGAAGACTTCTTCAAATGGGAGAACTAGATACATGAAGTGCTTTTAAATCTAAACGGTAAAACAGATGTGGATGAAAATACCCTCAAATAGAAACATTCTGTCCTGTTAAAATCCAAAATGCTGGAGCATAGCACCAAATGTAAAACTGTAAGCTTCACTGTCCAAACACATATGGTGTGGACTATGTGTGTCTGGTAAACACATGTGGATCTGGTGAACAGTTATCACTTGTTGACCAACTACAGGAATACTGACCTCAGAGTCTCCAGTTTACAGTGGGGATTCCCCAGTCCAGCAGAGAGCAGCTTCACTCCTGAATCCTTCAGGTCATTGTTACTCAGATCCAGCTCTCTCAGGTGTGAGGGGTTTGACTCCAGAGCTGAGACCAGAGAAGCACAGCCTTCCTCTGTGACGCCACAGTCTGACAGCCTGCAAAGAGATCATCATGACTTCATAAACACACTGTTAATTTAACACCAAGAGTGTAGAAGAACAATGGCAGATGCATTTAGTTAATTCTCCCAAACAACATATAGATTAATCTTCCATCTCCTAGAATTGTCTGGTCATAATGTTATACTAATGTGAACATCAATGAATTTATTGAATATGTTATTCAATATAATATTATTTACATATTATAAAACATATTTTTATCTAAACTTAATATTTCTTCCTGATGATTAGTTCATAAATGTCATTTGATGTACTCACAGAACAGCTCTGGAGGCTTTGACCACTGGCAGCAGCCTCAGAAGACCTTCCTCTGATCTGGAGTATTTCTTCAGGTCAAACACATCCAGCTCCTTTTCTGAAGTCAGCAACACAAAGACCAGAGCTGACCACTGTGCAGGTGACAGGTTGGGTTTTGAGAGACTTCCTGAGTTCAGAAAGCTTTGGATCTCCTTCACTAGAGAATGGTCATTCAGTTCATTCAGACAGTGGAACAGATTGATGCTCCTCTCTGGAGAGGGATTCTCCCTGATCTTCTCCTTGATGTACTTGACTGTTTCTTCATGGCTCTGTGAGCTGCTTCTTGTCTTTGTCAGTAGACCTCGTAAGTACTTCTGATTGGACTCCAGTGAGAGGCCCAGAAGGAAGCGGAGGAAAAGGTCCAGGTTTCCCGTCTCACTTTGTAAGGCTTTATCCACAGCATTCTTGTAGACAGTAACTTTAGGCTTGTCTCTGAACAGCGAAGAAAGGTTCCTGGACGTTGATTGCGGTTCGGCCATTAGATTCTCTTTGTTGTTGTTGAATGAGAGGAACACATATACAGCAGCCAGAAACTCCTGAATGCTCAGATGAACAAAGCAGTACACCTTGTCCTGGTACAGCCCACATTCCTCTTTAAAGAGCTGTGTGCACAATCCTGAGTACACTGAGGCTTCATTGACATCAATGCCAGCCTCTTTCAGGTCTTCTTCATAGAAAATCAGATTGCCATTCACAAGCTGTTGAAAAGCCAGTTTTCCCAGTGACAGAATGCTCTCTTTATTCCAGTGTGGACCTGTCTCTTCTTTCCCAAGATACTTTTCATTCTTCTGTTTGGTATGAAACACCACAAGGTGTGTGTACATCTCAGTCAGAGTCTTGGGCATCTCTTCTCTCTTATGTTCCAGCATGTGTTCAAGGACTGTTGCAGAAATCCAACAGAAGACTGGAATGTGGCACATGATGTGGAGGCTCCTTGATGTCTTTATGTGTGAGATGATTCTGCTGGCCAGGTCCTCATCACTGAATCGCTTCCTGAAGTACTCCTCCTTCTGTGGGTCATTGAACCCTCGTACCTCTGTCACCTGGTCAACACACCCTGAAGGGATCTTATTGGCTGCTGCAGGTCGGGTAGTTATCCAGAGGAGAGCAGATGGAAGCAGATTTCCCTTGATGAGATTTGTCAGCAGAACATCCACTGAGGTTGACTCTGTGACGTCCCAACAGATCTTGTTCTTCTGGAAGTCTAGGGGCAGTCGGCACTCATCCAGACCATCAAAGATGAACAGAACTTTGTACTTGTTGTAGTTGGAGATTCTTGATTCTTTGGTTTCCATTGAGAAGTGATTGAGAAGTTCAATGAAAGTGTGTGTGTCCTTTTTCATCGAATTCAGCTCCCGAAAAGGGAATGAAAATACAAATTGGACATCCTGATTTGCTTTTCCTTCAGCCCAGTCCAGAATGAACTTCTGCACAGAGACTGTTTTTCCAATGCCAGCGACTCCCTTTGTCAGCACAGTTCTGATATGTTTGTCTTGTCCAGTTAAGGGTTTGAAGATGTCGTTACATTTGATTGCAGTCTCTGGTCTTGCTTGTTTCCTGGTTGTTGTCTCAATCTGTCTCAGCTCATGTTCATTATTGACCTCTCCTGTTCCACCCTCTGTGATGTAGAGCTCTGTGTAGATCTTATTGAGAAGTGTTGGGTTTCCTTTTTTAGCGATCCCCTCAAATACACATTGAAACTTCTTCTTTAGATTAGATTTGAGTTCACGTTGGCAAATCACAGCAAGCTCATCTGAATGAAGAAATAACACAGAGGATATTAATATTACGTCTGTTTTAATGCCTACAGTATTGTAGGACTGTTATAAAGTTTTACATTATAATAATTTATTCTCTTAACTGACTGTATAAATGTGTAAATGTTTTCATAATGCATTACAGACTGGTGTGACTGATTGTATTATTATGGTATTATTGATGGTATTATTAATGTTGTCTCTCTCTCTAAATTAATCACCACAACACATCCCTGCTGCTACTTGATGAGGTCACTAGGTGTTGTGTTAAGGCTGCTACAATATCATTGAGTTACACAGCTACTTTAGCTGTACTTTAGCTACAGCTTTTAAATGTTATAAAACATCATTCAACATGAGGCAGACAGATCTTACATTTCTCCAGTGTGTCAGCAAGATCCTTCTGGTTCATTTTCCTCAGGACGTGCAGTGTGATCTTCAGAGCCCCCTCTCTGGCACTGCTCTCCTGCTTCTCATCTTCAGCATCCACCACTTCCTTATCCTGCCTCTGACTCTCAAAGCCTTCTGGGAGTTCTGGACTAAGAATCCTCTTGAACATCTTCAGCTCATTCTTCACAAATGTCATAATATTCTCTTCAAGCAACTGAAATAAATAAAGTAAATAAGTTAAGCAAGATAATAAATGCTTTCTCATTAACACATTAATGAATGATTGACAGATCAACTTTACTTGAGGTAAACAAAAACAAATGTACATAACAGGACCACATACACTGAATATGGAGGCCAGGTCTGTTTGATGACTCTGGGAAGACTGACCACTGAGAATCTCTGACTCTGATCTCTCTTGTTGGTTTCTGTGGACAAAACATGAGATTACATCTCCTCATCCAGGGAGTACACACACACACACACACACACACACACACACACACACACACACACACACACACACACACACACACACACACACACACACACACACACACACACACACACACACACACACGGAGTGAATGTTGTGTTTGTTTAATATTGTTTTAGGACTATGAAAATGAAAAAAAGGATTAGCCTATGGATTATGAAAACAACAAAAATAAATGTGAAAATGGGAGAGGAGAAATGACTAGAGACAGTGTTGTTTAACTCACTGACCATGACCCATGAGTTCTTCTTACCTTTGTTCAGTAGAAAAGTCTCCCTCTCTAAAGTGTATAGGACGACCCATAGACCAGTCACTCTTCATGGACACACAGCTGGGTACAGGGGAGGCTGGTCTCTCCTGCTTGATTGGACTTCAACACAACAGAGACAAACATTACATCTCTCATCTACTCTGAGCTCAGATGGGGAAACATAAGAAGAGTTTCATTCCAAAAAGCTATATATCCATTTTCAGAAATGTTCGTAAATTAGCTTTTATTGTTTAAAGAAGTTATGTTTATATTTTTTTGCTAAATGAGGAGATGGCACGTGGGTACCTGCTTCTATAAACCAATGAGGAGATGGCACGTGGGTACCTGCTTCTATAAACCAATGAGGAGATGGCACGTGGGTACCTGCTTCTATAAACCAATGAGGAGATGATGCGCGAACTGCGTCACAAATAGAACTGACTTTCTGACACTCGTTGCAGCGCGCGAGCAGTGTGTCATTTTTAATAACGAAATTAATTTAGCGACGCGAGCGTTGTAGTCAGCCCCGCTAAAAGGCTGGTGTCGTTACTCTGCCTTCTCCGGGGGCATGTTGAGGTAAATTTACTAACCGGGAGGGTTGAATTATGTAATTTATTGGTGGGCTGGAAGACGCACTCTTGTCTTTTCTATTCCGAGGTTGTGTAATAAATATCATTTATTATAACACAAGCATATTTGCTATTACATTGTTATAACTAACTTCTTTCCAAACAGGGTTTCTCACAAACTAATAAGCAGATACTGAGACCCACACACACCCAGAGACAGATGGCTGACACAGGCCTTTTCATAAAGACTGATAAGAAAAGGGTGCCTGGTATTGCATATCACAGAAACTGAGACACACACATACCCAAGGACAGAGGGCTGACGCAAACCTTTCATAAACACTGATAAGACAGGAACATCTACGCACACACAAAATCTCCTCTTCAGTCTGAACATTTTACAGAGACACACAGAAATGTCAAAATAGGAACATCTACGCACACACCTAATCTCCTGTTTTAGCTGAACATTTCTGAAGACAAAGAAATCTACTCAGAGCCAATGAGACAGTGATACTAGCCTGAAGGGGACCTCGCCCAACTCATCAGGACCAACCAGAGGACAAGAACTTCCAGACTCAACCTACTTTCTATCTTTGTATAAAATTTCTATGCACTCTGTTATCTGGGCTTTTTTCTGCAAGTTCCATATGAGCTAAATGAATAAGTCCGTGCACGCTTGTACCAGATATCTTCACTCTGAATAAAACTGTCACTTGTCATACAATTTACCACCTTGTCCGAATCGATCCTTGACCGGCTCACCCTTCTCCATATCCAATTATCAACAGAAACATGGTAAGCAGAGGATGGTTGTCTAGATACCCGGTCCAGAGTGGTTGATGTGGATGTGAGGGGGCGAGTTGGTGGAAGGACGGTTCGCGGAGGACAGGTGAAATATTTGGGGGGAGGACTACAATTCTGCTCAACTCGGGTAAACTGATCTCTGGTCGACCAATAAACAAGGTAAGCAAGACCTGTTAAATCAAACTTTGCATATTGTCGTATAGTCTATCCAAATTTCGATCAGTATTACCGAGTCTGGGTAAGAATTCTTGTTTAAATTTATGTGTATAGATGACATGTGAAAGACAGTGAAGTAAACATATGTGGCCATAATTTTGTTCCGATAGTCCGGCGGCGACCGGTCCGGCAGAGTCCGGTAAGGGATAAAATTGTGTTATATTCCGATAGTCCGGCAGAGTCCGGTAAGGAATAGTTAAAAGTTAATTAAGAAGACTTATCCGATAGTCCGGCGGCGACCGGTCCGGCAGAGACCGGTAAGGAAGTCTTAGTCCTAAGTCCGGCAGAGACCGGTCCGATTAGATTCGGTAGGGAAATCTATTCCGACAGTCCGGCGGCGACCGGTCCGGCAGAGTCCGGTAAGGAATAGTTAACCTTTCACGGCTACTAACCCCGGATCCGGGAGCACCCCCCACCCCCCACACACTGATTAGCATAGATAGCATAGCTTCACAAGTAGATAGTAGCATCTAAATATCATTAAATCACAAGTCCAAGACACCAGATGAAAGATACAGATCTTGTGAATAAAGCCACCATTTCAGATTTTTAAAATGTTTTACAGGGAAGACAAAATATGTAAATCTATTAGCTAAACACGTTAGCAAAATACACCACTATTCTAACTCCATCAGTTTCTTACTCCTTCAGGTGCTATCACCAATTCGGCTCAACTAAGATATTGATAGCCAATAACCTATAAAAAAAACCATCAGATGACAGTCTGATAACATATTCATGGTATAGGATAGTTTTTGTTAGAAAAAAGTGCATATTTCAGGTAGAAATCACAGTTTACAATTGCACCGACCATCACAAATCCACTAGAATTACTAGATAGAGCAACGTGTATGACCAATTTACTCATCATAAAACATTTCATAAAAATAGACAAAGCATAGCAATGGAAAGACCCAGTTCTTGTGATTTCAGACCATATTTCAGATTTTCTAAGCGTTTTTCAGCGAAAACACAATAAATCGATAAGTTAGCATACTACATGTGCAAACGTTACCAGAGCATCGATTCCAGCCAAAGAGCGCTATAACGTAATCACCGCCAAAAGATATTAATTTTTTCACTAACCTTCTCAGAATTCTTCCGATGACACTCCTGTAACATCATTTTACAACATACATATACAGTTTGTTCGAAAAGGTGCATATTTAGCCATACAAAACCGTGGTTACACAATAAAAATACTAGGAAATCAAGCCTCAATATGTCTGACGTCATCTATCAGAGTGATCTAGTTTAATTGAAAGCTAATCATATACTTGACTAAAAAATACAGGGTAGACAGGAATCGAAAGACAAATTAGTTCTTAATGCAACCGCTGATTTACATTTTTAAAATTATCCTTACTTTTCAATACAGGGTTCGCCAGGTGAAGCTATACCAAACAAAATGGCGAAATATGCGTTTAAAATATTTCGACAGAAACACGGTTTATCATATTAAATATTGCTTACTTTGAGCTGTTCTTCCATCATATTCTTGGGCAATGTATCCTTTCTATGTTATAAACGTCTTTTGGTCGATAGATGTCCTCTGTCCTTCGAAATGTCCACCACCAACGACCGACACCCCGAAACGTTTCCAAAGCTAAAAAGGGCACGACAAAGAAATTCCTCAAAATCGCACTAAACGGATATAAATTGCTATAAAACGGTTCAAATTAACTACATTATGATGTTTTTAACAACTATAATGACTGAAAACATGACCGGAGAAATATCACTCTCTAAAAAACGATTTGGAACGAGGCAAGTCCGATGGCCTTCACGCTTCAGGCGCACGACGAGAAAGGGCGGTCTCTATACATTTTGGTCTTTTATAATGGCTGTGAATGTCCCATCGATTCCATTGAAAACGTGATGACGTACAGACACCCAGAGGAAGACGTAGGCAGTGTCGGTTTCTTCATAGCATTCACTGTCGCCTTAAAAACAGACCCCAGATCAGGGGTAAAAATTTCTGAAATCTGAACCCTGTCATGAAAAGTGCTGTAGAAATTGTTCTGTACCACTCAGAGACAAAATTCCAACTTCTATAGAAACTAGAAGGTGTTTTCTATCCAATAATAACAATAATATGCATATTGTACGATCAAGAATTTAGCACGAGGCAGTTTAATTTGGAGACCCAAATATGCTAATGCGGAACAGCACCCCCTATAGTTGCAAGAAGTTAAATGACAAACGCTCCATGTACCAATAGGGTCGGATGTGTAAATGTCAACTGATTAATGTGTATTGTTTAATGACAAACGCTCCATGTACCAATAGGGTCGGATGTGTAAATGTCAACTGTTTAATGGATGTTGTTTAATGATGAACATTGCTAGTTTGATTGTGATTCCGATAGTCCGGCTGAGACCGGTCCGACAGAGCCCGGTAAGGAATAGTTTGATTGATAATTTGATTCCGATAGTCCGGCAGAGACCGGTCCGGCAGAGTCCGGTAAGGAATAGTTTGATTGATAAAATTATTCCGATAGTCCGGCAGAGACCGGTCCGGCAGAGTCCGGTAAGGAATAATTATAATTGTTAAAAAGACTTATCCGATAGTCCGGCAGCGACCGGTCCGGCAGAGACCGGTAAGGAAGTCTTACAGAGTAAGTTAAAATTATTCTAAGTCCGGCTGAGACCGGTCCGACTGAGGTCGGTAAGGAATAGCTATTCTAAGTCCGGCTGAGACCGGTCCGACTGAGGTCGGTGAGGGATAGACTTAATTTGTGTTGTGGTAACTGACCTATTAATGTAATGTGTAAGTGTTGAATGTATACTGATTAATGTGAAGTATTTTAAGTGATGAATATTGACTATATTGAATGAATGCTTAAATGATGAGTTTAAATGTGCTGATATAATCTGTTGGTTGCGCATTCCACAACGCCGTATAAATTAAATAATACATATAAAATTCTGAGTGTACGAGGGAGGAGCTCTGAGATAAGACAGAGTACGTGTCTCCAAGAATTCATCACGGGTATTTACCAGTGACGGGCTAAGTATATTCAGATAGTCTAATATAGTGATGAAATTTAATCAGATGATTTAAAATATAGAGATAAAAGTTAAAATATAAAAAACATGACAATATGACGACCCCAAATACTCCAAAGCTAAAATGTAACGATTTTCTAGATCAGAAGATACAGGATAGAGCAGGGGGAAAGGAACAATATAAATGTACAGGCCCCAATCTCAAGACCTCGTGGGAGGGCCAATCAGACTTTGAAGGCTAAGATAGCCAAGGTATGTGCTGGGTCCAAACTGTCGTGGGTAGAGGCCCTTCCCCTGGCGCTGATGGCCATGAGAGCCTCTCCAGGGGCAGGGACTCATCTGTCTCCTCATGAGATCATGACAGGGAGGGTGATATCTGGTCCACCAAGAGAGGGAGGTCATATGCCCGCTCTTGATGTACAACAAATTGCAATGTCTGACTAATTCCCTGACCTTTCCTCACTGTGTACGTTCATAGAAGTGAAAGTGTTGCTTGATCTCTAGCTGATGATGTGTTCTCTGGGAGAGGATGGGGTTTTACAGGACTGCTTGTGGTCCTGAGCTGTCTGATGAGGATACGATGGGGATGTTGCCATCACGGTACTGCCAGAACCACCACCAGTTCCAACGGACCAGGGATTCAGCCGCCCTCCTCCACCACTTCAAGACCAAGTCCCACGCCATCACCTAAGCTCTCCAATCCGGTACAGGTAATAAATGTGAAAGACATCTCAGATAGTGAACAATTGGGGACTGAAACTGGTTATGAGGAAAGGGAGAATATGTGGTTGGCCTACAAAACACTTAATAGAAAGGACTGTGTCGTATGTGGACATGCCAGACCTATTCTGGCTGCTCACCCATTTGCCCTAAGTAATGGGGAAGGTTGGATGTGTATATTGGAAAGTTTAAGCCAAATTCAACCCTGTGTAAAACTCTGAGTCTTGTGTTCCCAGAAGTCCCTCCCCAGAAGGTACCGTGGGGAGTCAAGGCATATGGGGGATATTACAGCTGTAACACTGGTACAGGTAGGGGTATAGACTATGGGAGGCTCCCTACCACTGCCTGCATCACTAATGTCACTATGAACTAGAGGTGTTGCTGATGTATGGTGGATGTGTGGACCTGCCAGGCGGTTGACCCCATTTTGAAAGGAAATTGTCGTTGCACATGTGCTTTGGCCAGTCTGATACCACCATTGCCTATTATTGAGGTTATAGCTAACCAACTTCTGGGAGCTGCACATGACACAGAGACTCGGTACCAACCCAGGAGACGGCAGAACCGTGACGCTCCTTGGTCCGAGGGTACAGATAACATGCACACCAACCTGTTGGGGTCTCAATAGGGGTCCCCCACGAATACCAGACATCAAACAGGAATGATGGCCTGTGGCATTTATTGCCCATTTTTGGCCCAGCTATTGTTGATGCTAAGCAGAATGCCTGAATCAATTATATCTACTATAATCAACAATGATTTGTTAACTACACCCACACAGTACTTACGGGATGGCTGAACGATTGGATGCTACCTCTCAAACCAGTAGACAAAATAGACTAGAACTGGACATGATTCTGGCCAACCAGGGAGGTGTATGTAAAATGATTGGAGAACAGTGTTGCACGTTTGTCCCTAAACAATACTAGTCCGGATGGGAGCATTTCAAAAGCTCTGAGTGGGTTGGCAAGGTTATCAGTGGAGATGAAGGGTCTTGCAGGTGTGGAGGAGAGTGGACTGTTCCCCTGGCTGGGTGGTTGGTTTGGTAAGTACACTACAATGATGGTTACTGGCACTACAATGATGGTTGCTGGATTTCTGACTCTAGTTGTTGTTTTTCTTATGCTCATGTGCTGTGCTGCCTGTATCATACCTTGGTTGAAGAAGTCTGTTACAGATCTGGCAAGGACCTCGGGTATGATGCCGTTGCTTGATGCTCCAGTTGGAGAGGCTGATACGGAATCAAGCTTTCGCAGGAGAGTGGGCCTGACAGAGGAGGACCCTTGGTTTGCTGTAGTAGAGGTTGTCGAATGAATAAAAAGTGATGTTTGTCCTCCCTGTTGTGAAGGTTTGAAGTTCCCGGGTGGCGACGAGCCCACCTGGTACAGGTTGTATAGAGGGATGGACCTGAGGGTTTAACATTTTCTCGTTTTTTGGTTAAAAATTAGGTAATTGGACTCAACAAGGCTTTGAAGCGGTTCATGGCCAATTGGCGGCTACCAGCTTGATGGCCTTCCAAAACCGCATTGCAGTAGACATGCTACTCTCTGAGAAGGGAGGCGTATGCTCTATGTTTGGTGAACAGTGTTGCACCTTTATACCTAACAACACCGCCACTGATGGTAGCCTGACCATTGCCTTAGAAGGCTTGAGGACTCTTAATGGTAAGATGAAATCCCATTCTGGTGTAGACACCTCCATGTGGGATTCCTGGATGGATGCTTTTGGGAAATATAAAACCCTGGTGTCCTCAATTTTGGTTTCTATCTCAGTGTTTGCAGCCATTTTGGTTTCGTTTGGTTGCTGTTGCATACCATGCATTCGTTCACTCACCACTAGGGTCATATCTAAAGCCATTGACCCAACAAGCCCTTCCCAGATGTTTCCTCTTTTAGGGGATGAAGGCCCTCCATCTTTTGAGGACAACAACATGCCTGCTGCTTTTACCTTTTCCTAGTTTATGTCACGTCTCTTAGGAGACGTGAAGAGAGGGAATCAAAACTTTCTCTCTGAGAAAGTTTCCCTGGTTGTTTACTTTTGCTTTTCTTACTTTTACCTAGTTTATGTCACGTCTCTTTGGAGACGTGAAGAGAGGGAATCAAAACTTTCTCTCTGAGAAAGTTTCCCTGGTTGTTTACTTTTGCTTTTCTTACTTTTACCTAGTTTATGTCACGTCTCTTTGGAGACGTGAAGAGAGGGAATCAAAACTTTCTCTCTGAGAAAGTTTCCCTGGTTGTTTACTTTTGCTTTTCTTACTTTTACCTAGTTTATGTCACGTCTCTTTGGAGACGTGAAGAGGGGGAATCAAAACTTTCTCTCTGAGAAAGTTTCCCTGGTTGTTTACTTTTGCTTTTCTTACTTTTACCTAGTTTATGTCACGTCTCTTTGGAGACGTGAAGAGGGGGAATCAAAACTTTATCTTCTGATAAAGTTTACTCTATTTTTTGCCACTTGTAGCTTTTGTCCTAGCGTTTGTCACGTCTCTTATGAGACGTGAAGAGGGGGATTTGTAATAAATATCATTTATTATAACACAAGCATATTTGCTATTACATTGTTATAACTAACTTCTTTCCAAACAGGGTTTCTCACAAACTAATAAGCAGATACTGAGACCCACACACACCCAGAGACAGATGGCTGACACAGGCCTTTTCATAAAGACTGATAAGAAAAGGGTGCCTGGTATTGCATATCACAGAAACTGAGACACACACATACCCAAGGACAGAGGGCTGACGAAAACCTTTCATAAACACTGATAAGACAGGAACATCTACGCACACACAAAATCTCCTCTTCAGTCTGAACATTTTACAGAGACACACAGAAATGTCAAAATAGGAACATCTACGCACACACCTAATCTCCTGTTTTAGCCGAACATTTCTGAAGACAAAGAAATCTACTCAGAGCCAATGAGACAGTGATACTAGCCTGAAGGGGACCTCGCCCAACTCATCAGGACCAACCAGAGGACAAGAACTTCCAGACTCAACCTACTTTCTATCTTTGTATAAAATGTCTATGCACTCTGTTATCTGGGCTTTTTTCTGCAAGTTCCATATGAGCTAAATGAATAAGTCCGTGCACGCTTGTACCAGATATCTTCACTCTGAATAAAACTGTCACTTGTCATACAATTTACCACCTTGTCCGAATCGATCCTTGACCGGCTCACCCTTCTCCATATCCAATTATCAACAGTTGTTTACTCGCAATATCAGATATTAAGATGTTTTTTATCATTTATGTATACTGAGGTTGAGGCTCTGACTAGTGATTATTTACCCGGTGTTCAATACCTGCTATTGAGGCGCCCTGAAAATAATATTCAAAAGATTGGTCCTTGGACACAGAGGGGTTAAACACTAAAGTTACCGTCCATCTAGTGAAGAGAGGAGAACCGGACAGAGGTAGCCAGCATCCGTCAACGAGAGAATAATGTATTGTTAGCTAAGTTAACTAGGATGCTGCTGGTATAGTAGCTAGCTAGCTTACCTAGCTGTACCGACTAGCTTGGCTAGTTAGCTGGTCGTTCTGTACCTCGTCTCGATGAGAATGACGAATCCGGTGAACCACAAAATGAAACAAGGACAGAGAGTGAAAAGGATCTGGCTACACTCATACTGTCCCTGACCGTAAAGAAAAAAAGCAAATTGACCACTGAACTTCGGTGTCTCAACACTGTAGTGTACTCCGTCGTTATTCCCCAAGATCACCTCAGCCAACTCTGCGCGTAACCGGACAATATACTTGGCGCCACACCGAACGTGGACGCGGACAGTTCTTTACGGGGACGCAGACAGTTCTGTACGGGGACGCGGACAGTTCTGTACGGGGACGCGGACAGTTCCAGAACGCGGACATGAGCAGTGCAACACAATCAACTAAACCCAGTCTTTACAGCGGGTTACATTAGTAATATTCATTTTTTATTATTATTTTAAACAAACATTCAAAGTTTTTTATAACAATGTTTTGAGATCTGGACCCATATCGCCAAAGTGTCTCAGAGTAGAAAATTGGTCGTATAAGTGCTGAGAATAAAGACTTATGGGTATAAATTAAAGCTATACATGAAGTCTCTAGTCCCACCTAGTCGGCAGATATTTAGGACACCTCGTGAGCTGTCCTAAGTAGTTAAGAGTTAACAGCAGGTGTCTTGATAATACTATAGAATAATGCAGTGAGTCAGTGGTTCCTGCGCCACATGTAATTGCTTTGTAGTAGTTAAAAATAATGTTTTATATTTCTATATGATCAATCTATAAATAATATAGACCTACATGCAACAGTGTGTGTTGTGCTTTTGGCAATGATTTATGTATAATAATTATGTATAACAAGCGATACCATGTATGTCTGCATAGCATTTTGTCTTCATTTTGGCAAATTAACTCATGCTTATTTCTGATTTACTCAGGTTTTCGCCTAGTGGCTAAGGAGTTGGAGCTGTGGCCAAAAGGTGGCAGGTTCAAATCCTGGGCCAGGTGCTGGAAAAAAACGGAAGGAATTGATCTGACCACTGGAAAGCTGCTAGGTTTACATCCTCAAAACATTCACCTTTTGTTGATCAGAACTCTAGAGAATCTTCTTCACTGAACCAAAACATATATATAACTTTTAGTTGTTCCATATATTAAGGAATTGATAGAAGCCTTTTTGGTTCTATAAGGAACCTTCTTTTCTAAGAGTGTATAATAAACACGTTTTTCTTTTGATTATTTAATTATCTACATCATGTTATTTCAAGTTCTCCCTTTGGAGCGCAACATCACATTGTTAAATAATAATCCTAAATTGGGCGTGGCTATAAATGTGGCAATTAAAGGCATTTATGGTGTAATATGTGTTCGATGAAAATTAACATTGTATGCAACGTTGTAGGCAACATTATTGGCAAGGGACTTGATGCCATCAGAATTGGTCAAAAAAAATATGCATTCCGTTATATCTGGCAATAATTCAATCAAATAAAATCTAGTTGTATTAGTCACATGCGCCGAATACAACAGGTGTAGACCTTACAGTGAAATGCTTACTTACGAGCCCCTAAAACAATGCAGGTAAATAAAAAATACAATTAAGAATAAGAAATAAAAGGAACAAATAATTAAAGAACAGCAGTAAAATAACAATAATGAGACTATATACAGGTGGGTACCGGTACAGAGTCAGTGTGGAGGCTATATACAGGGGGTACCGGTACAGAGTCAATGTGGAGACTATATACAGGTGGGTACCGGTACAGAGTCAGTGTGGAGGCTATATACAGGGGGTACCGGTACAGAGTCAATGTGGAGACTATATACAGGCGGGTACCGGTACAGAGTCAATGTGGAGGCTATATACAGGTGGGTACCGGTACAGAGTCAATGTGGAGACTATATACAGGTGGGTACCGGTACAGAGTCAGTGTGGAGGCTATATACAAGGGGTACCGGTACAGAGTCAGTGTGGAGGCTATATACAAGGGGTACCGGTACAGAGTCAATGTGGAGACTATATACAGTCGGGTACAGAGTCAATGTGTGGGGGCACCGGTTAGTTGAGGTAATATGTACATGTAGGTACAGTTATTAAAGTGATTAGATGATAACAACAGAGAGTAGCAGTGGTGTAAAATGGGGGGGGGGGGCAATGCAAATAGTCTGGGTAGCCATTTGATTAGAGTCTTATGGCTTGGGGGTAGAAGCTGTTTAGAAGCCTTTTGGACCTAGACTTGGCACTCCGGTACCGCTTGCCGTGCAATAGCAGAGAGAACAGTCTATGACTAGGGTGGCTGGAGTCTTCGACAATTTTTAGGGCCTTCCTCTGACACCGCCTGGTATAGAGGTCCTGGATGGCAGGAAGCTTGGCCCCAGTGATGTACTGGACTGTACACATAACCCTCTGTAGTGCCTTGCGGTCGGAGGCCGAGCTGCTGCCATACCAGGCAGTGATGCAACCAGTCAGGATGCTCTATGGTGCACTATGGTGTTGAACGCTGATCTGTAGTCAGTGAATAGCATTCTCACATAGGTGTTCCTTTTGTCCAGGTGGGAAAGGGCAGTGTGGAGTGCAATAGAGATTGCATCATCTGTGGATCTGTTAGGGCGGTGTGCAAACTGGAGTGGATCTTGCGGTTATTTTTTTATGTTTTTTCAAAAAACAAGCCTGAAACCATGTATAAAGGCTGTTGACATCTAGTGGAAGACATAGGAACTGCAATCTGGGAGCTAAACCCACTATATTCAATAACAAGTCAATGGAAAACATTGACACATCAAAAAATCCCATTTCCTGGATGGATTTTCCTCAGGTTTTCACCTGCCATATCAGTTCTGTTATATTCACATACATTATTTTAACAGTTTTATCTACCAATTATATGCATATCCTAGCTTCTGGGTCTGAGTAACAGGCAGTTCACTTTGGGCACGCCAGACTCTCCAAAATTCAGGATACTTCCCCCTAGCCTTATGAAGTTAATAACTTCTTAAGGCTAGGTGGGACGCGAGCAACCCACCTCGACAACATCCGGTGAAATTGCAGAGCGCCAAATTCAAAACACAAAATTCTTAATATTAAACATTCATGAAAATACAAGTGTCATACATGATTCTTTAGCTTAGAATCTTGGTAATCGAACCGCTTTGTGCGATTTACAATAGGCTTTACGGTGAAAGCATTTGATCGTCTGAGGACAGCGCCTCACCAACTTTCTGCATTAGCATAAATGTATAACCTGCACAAGTGTCATAAAACTCAAAAAGTGATAAAATAAATGACTTACCTTTGAAGATCTTCATGTGTTGGCAATCCAAAGTGTCCCAGGAACACAATAAATGGTCGTTTTGTTCGATAAAGTCCCTCTTTAAATCCCCAAAACTCTGTTTTGTTGGCGCGTTCTGTTCAGTAATCCACTGGCTCAATGGCGTTCAAAACATGCAGACCAATACATCCTAATAGTACCGGTAAAGTTCGTCGAAACATGCAGACCAATACATCCTAATAGTACCGGTAAAGTTCGTCAAAACATGCAGACCAATACATCCTAATAGTACCGGTAAAGTTCGTCGAAACATGCAGACCAATACATCCTAATAGTACCGGTAAAGTTCGTCAAAACATGCAGACCAATACATCCTAATAGTACCGGTAAAGTTGGTCAAAACATGCAGACCAATACATCCTAATAGTACCGGTAAAGTTCGTCAAAACATGCAGACCAATACATCCTAATAGTACCGGTAAAGTTCGTCAAAAAATGCAGACCAATACATCCTAATAGTACCGGTAAAGTTCGTCAAAACATGCAGACCAATATATCCTAATAGTACCGGTAAAGTTCGTCAAAACATGCAGACCAATACATCCTAATAGTACCGGTAAAGTTGGTCAAAACATGCAGACCAATACATCCTAATAGTACCGGTAAAGTTCGTCAAAACATGCAGACCAATACATCCTAATAGTACCGGTAAAGTTCGTCAAAAAATGCAGACCAATACATCCTAATAGTACCGGTAAAGTTCGTCAAAACATGCAGACCAATACATCCTAATAGTACCGGTAAAGTTCGTCAAAACATGCAGACCAATACATCCTAATAGTACCGGTAAAGTTCGTTGAAACAAGTCAAACGATGTTTCTAATTAAGGAAAGATTTGAATGGAGAAAACTGATCTGAGAGCAGCCCTCCCTTTCTTTCCATCCTATCAGTATTGATACATGATCCACCGGACGTGATACCTTTTCATGCTGCTGGTCCAGTTTCCGCTGGTCTGCCTGAGGTTGTGGAACCCTGACCTGTTCACCGGACGTGCTACCTTGTCCTGGTACCTTGCAAATAAAAATAAAAAAGGAAATAGTAACACAATAAAATAACAATAATGAGACTATAAGGAGTACCAGTACTGAGTCAATGTGCAGGGTACCAGGTAGTTGAGGTAATAATGAGACTATAAGGAGTACCAGTACTGAGTCAATGTGCAGGGTACCAGGTAGTTGAGGTAATAATGAGACTATAAGGAGTACCAGTACTGAGTCAATGTGCAGGGGTACCAGGTAGTTGAGGTAATAATGAGGCTATAAGGAGTACCAGTACTGAGTCAATGTGCAGGGTACCAGGTAGTTGAGGTAATAATGAGACTATAAGGAGTACCAGTACTGAGTCAATGTGCAGGGGTACCAGGTAGTTGAGGTAATAATGAGACTATAAGGAGTACCAGTACTGAGTCAATGTGCAGGGTACCAGGTAGTTGAGGTAATAATGAGACTATAAGGAGTACCAGCACTGAGTCAATGTGCAGGGGTACCAGGTAGTTGAGGTAATAATGAGACTATAAGGAGTACCAGTACTGAGTCAATGTGCAGGGGTACCAGGTAGTTGAGGTAATAATGAGACTATAAGGAGAACCAGTACTGAGTCAATGTGCAGGGTACCAGGTAGTTGAGGTAATAATGAGACTATAAGGAGAACCAGTACTGAGTCAATGTGCAGGGTACCAGGTAGTTGAGGTAATAATGAGACTATAAGGAGTACCAGTACTGAGTCAATGTGCAGGGGTACCAGGTAGTTGAGGTAATAATGAGACTACAAGGAGTACCAGTACTGAGTCAATGTGCAGGGGTACCAGGTAGTTGAGGTAATAATGAGACTATAAGGAGTACCAGTACTGAGTCAATGTGCAGGGGTACCAGGTAGTTAAGGTAATAATGAGACTATAAGGAGTACCAGTACTGAGACAATGTGCAGGGGTACCAGGTAGTTGAGGTAATAATGAGACTATAAGGAGTACCAGTACTGAGTCAATGTGCAGGGGTACCAGGTAGTTGAGGTAATAATGAGACTATAAGGAGTACCAGTACTGAGTCAATGTGCAGGGGTACCAGGTAATGGAGTTAATAATGAGGCTATAAGGAGTACCAGTACTGAGTCAATGTGCAGGGGTACCAGGTAGTTGAGGTAATAATGAGACTATAAGGAGTACCAGTACTGAGTCAATGTGCAGGGGTACCAGGTAGTTGAGGTAATAATGAGACTACAAGGAGTACCAGTACTGAGTCAATGTGCAGGGTACCAGGTAGTTGAGGTAATAATGAGACTATAAGGACTACCAGTACTGAGTCAATGTGCAGGGGTACCAGGTAGTTGAGGTAATAATGAGACTATAAGGAGTACCAGTACTGAGTCAATGTGCAGGGGTACCAGGTAGTTGAGGTAATAATGAGACTATAAGGACAACCAGTACTGAGTCAATGTGCAGGGGTACCAGGTAGTTGAGGTAACAATGAGACTATAAGGAGTACCAGTACTGAGTCAATGTGCAGGGTACCAGGTAGTTGAGGTAATAATGAGACTATAAGGAGTACCAGTACTGAGTCAATGTGCAGGGGTACCAGGTAGTTGAGGTAATAATGAGACTATAAGGAGTACCAGTACTGAGTCAATGTGCAGGGTACCAGTTAGTTGAGGTAATAATGAGGCTATAAGGAGAACCAGTACTGAGTCAATGTGCAGGGTACCAGGTAGTTGAGGTAATAATGAGACTATAAGGAGTACCAGTACTGAGTCAATGTGCAGGGGTACCAGGTAGTTGAGGTAATAATGAGACAATAATTGAGGTAACATGTACATGTAGGTCGGGGTAAAAGTGACTAGAGATTCACCACACACGCGCGCACACGCACACACACACACACACACACACACACACACACACACACACACACACACACACACACACACACACACACACACACACACACACACACACACACACACACACACACACACACACACACACACAGGGAATGTTGTGTTTGTTTAATATTGTTTTAGGACTATGAAAATGGACAAAAGGATTAGCCTATGGATTATGAAAACAACAAAAAGAAAATAGGAAATTGGGAGTGGAGAAATGACTAGAGACAGTGTTGTTTAACTCACTGACCATGACCCATGAGTTCTTCTTACCTTTGTTCAGTAGAAAAGTCTCCCTCTCTAAACTTTATAGGATGATTCATAGACAGGTCACTCTTCATGGACACACAGCTGGGTACAGGGGAGGCTGGTCTCTCCTGCTTGATTGGTCTTCAACACAACAGAGACAAACATTACATCTCTCATCTACCCTGAGCTCAGATGGGGAAACATAAGAAGAGTTTCTATATATATCAGATGCCTCAGACCACTGAAAGACTAAGTGGTTGTGAATCGTTAGAAACTTTAACCCTCCTGCATCACTTCACCCTCCTGCTGTGTTCTGGTCGAATTGGACCGATTTACAAGTTCTCTCTCTGAAATATGTTGTTCATTTAATCTGATTGTCATAACTGGGCATCTGAACACACAAATCACATTTTCATAACATATTTGGTGTTTTATTTAACTTTTGTACACCTGTGGTGTTCCCGGTCAAAAATGTCTGGTCATTAGAAATGAATGGGTGAGACTACAATTAGAGTATAACATTTAGTTCAGGCACATTCCCATTCATCAGATGGACACACTTCCTCTCCCAGACCCCCACATGCATGTGTGTTTGAGCACACACACACACACACACACACACACACACACACACACACACACACACACACACACACACACACACACACACACACACACACACACACACACACACACACACACACACCTCACTCCCCTTCTTGGCTTCCATGGCAACCCCCACAGGAACCTTTCCCCAATAGAACCTTTCCCCCCAGGGGAACCATGGGAACCACACCTGTTGGCATTCTCACAAACAATCGCAACATTGTTTCAATAATATATAGAACTTTTCTCACATCTCTGATATATAAAGCTTTTTTGAGGCCTTGGTCACAATTCATTCTGTGGCAGCACTGTAGCGGGGTGCGTAATTGGCGGCAGAGAAGTCAGGTGCACAAAAATAACCTGCCACAAATGTCTTTGCATTTGATTCAAACAAGATTAAATATATATATGTATAAAATGATGCTTCAAATGAAAACCAAGATGAAAAATATAAAACAGTAGGCTACAGTCCTATTTCAATCATACTGAAATACGTTTTATGTTCAGTTGAGTTCTATTTTGCTACTTGTAGACTACGGTCTGTAATTTGTCTCAATATATTTCATGATGTGTATCCTAACATGAACACAATGATGTGCCAAATCTGTGATTTAGTGCATTTTTATTGGGTAAGCATTAGAATAAGGAGCCTCAATATTTGCAGCCATAGGTGATAATATTTCTCTAGGTGCTGATCCGTCATCAGTATTGTGAACTAATTATAATGTTGAGGAAAGATTTGAATGGAGAAAACTGATCCGAGAGCAGCGCTCCCTTTTCTAAGAGTGTATAATGAACACATTTGTCTTTTGATTATTTAATTATCCCTTTGGAGCGCAACATCACGTTGTTAAATAATAATCCTAAATTGGGCATGGCTATAAATTGGGCAATTAAAGGCATCTGAACATTGTATGCAACGTTGTAGGCAACATTATTGGCAAGGGACTTGATGCCGACTATGCCAAAGGTATTTGGAGTTGTTAAACGGGTTTGAAAAGTGTGTTGATGTAACGGTTATATTGTCAAAATTCTGCTTGTAACAATGATCAGAATTGGTTAAAAAAATATGCATTCCATTATATTAGTCAATAATTAAGAGTAGGCAAAGTGGTCGTGTCGTGAAAATTCTATCAAATGTCTTACATTGCAACGAGTACAGTCAGGGTGCCGCGGAACCCCTGCAGTACCTCCACAGACCCCGGATTGAGAACCCCTGCAGTACCTCCACAGACCCCGGATTGAGAACCCCTGCAGTACCTCCACAAACCCCGGATTGAGAACCCCTGCAGTACCTCCACAGACCCCGGATTGAGAACCCCTGCAGTACCTCCACAAACCCCGGATTGAGAACCCCTGCAGTACCTCCACAGACCCCGGATTGAGAACCCCTGCAGTACCTCCACAGACCCCGGATTGAGAACCCCTGCAGTATCTCCACAGACCCCGGATTGAGAACCCCTGCAGTACCTCCACAGACCCCGGATTGAGAACCCCTGCAGTACCTCCACAGACCCCGGATTGAGAACCCCTGATTTAGCAGATGCTCTTATCCAGAGATATTTACAGTAAGTACATTCATCTTAAGATAACTAGGTGAGACAACCACATATCACAGTCAGATATACAGGATAACAACATTACATTCCTGCTAAACAATGGATATATAGATATCTAGGTGAGACAACAATGGATATATAGATATCTAGGTGATGGATGTATATCATTTAGCAATAAAACATTAGAAATGATACACATCTAAAAACTATTAATTAAACATCTGAGAACAGTAATATTGAAGGTACCCATAAGCAACCATTTCTGATGAAAAAACAAAAGTGAACATTTTTGGAAATAGCATTTTTGAGATAAACTCTTAATAATTCTTAAACACAATTGTCATCTCACCTCTTAGCTTTGGTGTCATGTTCCCCAGAGAGACTCATTTTAGAGGCAGGGCCCTCCTCTCTCTCCCCAGAGAGACTCATTTTAGAGGCAGGGCCCCCCTCCTCTCTCTCCCCAGAGAGACTCATTTTAGAGCACTGTCCCCTAAACAGAGATCCAGTATGTTGATTGTGGTTAACACAGTAATTCTTGAATGTCAATTGTTATCATTTATGAATTATCTCTTATAAAACATTTACTAACAGACATATCGAAACAGTCAGGTGATTTAATGCAATCACATGAATATGTAGTTGTGAAATGACATCTCCATGGTAACTGTCAATAACAATAATAATAATAATAAGTCACTGTTTGTTAAGGTAGTTATAGACAGTACAGCAACAACAATTGTTAGTGATATGTAGATGTTATATTATGTAAAGTAGACTAGGTTATAATGTATAGTAGTGGGTTGTTAGTGATATGTAGATGTTATATTATGTAAAGTAGACTAGGTTATAATGTATAATAGTGGGTTGTTAGTGATATGTAGATGTTATATTATGTAAAGTAGACTAGGTTATAATGTATAGTAGTGGGTTGTTAGTGATATGTAGATGTTATATTATGTAAAGTAGACTAGGTTATAATGTATAGTAGTGGGTTGTTAGTGATATGTAGATGTTATATTATGTAAAGTAGACTAGGTTATAATGTATAGTAGTGGGTTGTTAGTGATATGTATATGTTATATTATGTAAAGTAGACAAGGTTATAATGTATAGTAGTGGGTTGTTAGTGATATGTATATGTTATATTATGTAAAGTAGACAAGGTTATAATGTATAGTAGTGGGTTGTTAGTGATATGTATATGTTATATTATGTAAAGTAGACTAGGTTATAATGTATAATAGCAGGATTTTAGTGATATGTAGATGTTATATTATGTAAAGTAGACTAGGTTATAATGTATAATAGTGAGTTGTTAGTGATATGCAGATTGAGGTCTATACCTCAGCTATAGCCTACATATCATAGATGACCAGTCTAAACCTGTTCAGATCAGTTCACAGAGACCATCAGGTTTGTCAGCATGATAAGTGATTATAGCTCCAACCTACTCTGACTATTGAATGTCTGACGTCGACCTAACCTTATAATAGTTTGTAGGTAGTCTAGACCTACCGTACGAGAGTCTGCCCGTCTTTCCAACATATCAACACATCTATTTAATGTTACCGAGAAGTATGTTCCACTGTTTCAACAGCCATTGTGTAACTGCGTAGGCTACAAACATATTTTTAATTTCATATGAGGAAATCACATAACTTACAGTCACTGGTGCAGCCGCCTGTTTTCTGGCAGATGAAGTAGCTTTCATAGACAACTCATTCAACCAGCCTAAACAACGGTAAATAAAAGATGTCAAATGGTCAAAAGTGAATCCTGATATAGTCATATACATTAGAGAGAGGTATATATATCCTGATATAGTCATATACATTAGAGAGAGGTATATATATCCTGATAGAGCCATATACATTAGAGAGAGGTATATATATCCTGATATAGTCATATACATTAGAGAGAGGTATATATATCCTGATATAGTCATATACATTAGAGAGAGGTATATATATCCTGATATAGCCATATACATTAGAGAGGTATATATATCCTGATAGAGCCATATACATTAGAGAGAGGTATATATATCCTGATATAGCCATTTACATTAGAGAGAGGTATATATATCCTGATAGAGCCTTATACATTAGAGAGAGGTATATATATCCTCATATAGTCATTAGAGATAGGTATATATATATCCTGATGTAGTCATATACATTAGAGAGAGGTATATATATCCTGATAGAGCCATATACATTAGGCATTATGATGGCCTCACAGACACCATATCACTTCTGACACCAATGTAGCAAACAGTGGGTTCGGGAAGTGAACCCAGGTCGCACCTGTAAAAGGCCAAAAACCTACGCATCGCGCCATTGGCATCAATTGGGTTACTTGGTTGGAATTGTGACGTGGCTCATGTAGCGAGGATCACTACACTATAGAGGAACTATGGTACAATTACATTATCATATGAAATGTAGAGGATCACTACACTATAGTGGAACTATGATACAATTACATTATCATATGAAATGTAGAGGATCACTACACTATAGAGGAACTATGGTACAATTACATTATCATATGAAATGTAGAGGTTCACTACACTATAGTGGAACTATGATACAATTACATTATCATATGAAATGTAGAGGATCACTACACTATAGAGGAACTATGATCCAATACATTATCATATGAAATGTAGAGGATCACTACACTATAGAGGAACTATGATACAATTACATTATCATATGAAATGTAGAGGATACCTACACTATAGTGGAACTATGATACAATTACATTATCATATGACATGTAGAGGCTCACTACACTATAGAGGAACTATGGTACAATTACATTATCATATGAAATGTAGAGGATCACTACACTATAGTGGAACTATGATACAATTACATTATCATATGAAATGTAGAGGAACTATGATACAATTACATTATCATATGAAATGTAGAGGATCACTACACTATAGAGGAACTATGATACAATTACATTATCATATGAAATGTAGAGGATCACTACACTATAGTGGAACTATGATACAATTACATTATCATATGAAATGTAGAGGATCACTACACTATAATGGAACTATGATACAATTACATTATCATATGAGATGTAGAGGATCACTACACTATAGTGGAACTATGATACAATTACATTATCATATGAAATGTATAGGATCACTACACTATAGTTGAACTGATACAATTACATTATCATATGAAATGTAGAGGATCACTACACTATAGTGGAACTGATACAATTACATTATCATATGAAATGTTAAATGTAGAACTATAATATATGAATATTGATGTATTGAATGTGACTTGACCAGGTCCAGTCAGCTCCATGTTGTTTGATTAAACTGACACCAACCTGTCTCAGTAGAAGTAGACTGTTAGGAGTGTTTTACTGTCATTCACTATACTAACATTACACCATACATTTAATTTATCTACTGTTAGGAGTGTTTTACTTCACTATACTAACATTACACCATACATTTAATTTATCTACTGTTAGGAGTGTTTCACTTCACTATACTAACATTACACCATACATTTAATTTATCTACTGTTAGGAGTGTTTTACTGTCATTCACTATACTAACATTACACCATACATTTAATGTATCTACTGTTAGGAGTGTTTTACTTCACTATACTAACATTACACCATACATTTAATTTATCTACTGTTAGGAGTGTTTTACTGTCATTCACTATACTAACATTACACCATACATTTAATTTATCTACTGTTAGGAGTGTTTTACTTCACTATACTAACATTGCACCATACATTTAATGTATCTACACACTTTACAATAATCCCTGGCAGGATTCTCACCTTGTAGCCTGAATTCACAACCAGAACATGTCAAGTCATTGAGATATTTTCCGTTCTGCTGAGAGAGCAGCTTCCTGATGACGAGCGCTCTGTATATTCTGATGGATGAGGCCTGAGCTGGAATGTGAAGCTAACTGAACCTGGCTAACACTCTGTATATTCTGATGGATGAGGCCTGAGCTGGAATGTGAAGCTAACTGAAGCTGGCTAACACTCTGTATATTCTGATGGATGAGGCCTGAGCTGGAATGTGAAGCTAACTGAAGCTGTCTAACTTCAGTTAGAAAACCAGTATATCTATCCTGTATCATAGTACACCCCTCAGGCTACGTTCAGGTTTCAGCATCAGGCAGGTATCAACAGCCGAGTCGTAGGATACAACCTGGGTTGTATTCATTAGTTTACTCCACAGCCAACAGTTTTAAAATGTTGCATAAACAGTTTACTCCAAACACTGTACAACGTGGACTAAACGGTTTCTGTTGCCAAACGTTTTGCTACGGTCGGCACTAATGAATACACACAACTTGTTTAGAGGAAGTGTAATTTGTTGTTAGTCTTTCCACCATATTTATTTGTCTCTCTTACACACAACACACCTTCCTGAGTGAAAAGCATTAACAGTAGATTAGAAAGAGAAAATGTTTGTTTGTTGCTTGTTGTGTTTTAAGCCTGTTTTGAGAAGACCAGTCTATAGACCTATGATGCAATACACTCTTAGAATAAAGGGTTTCAAACGGGTCCTCCGGCTGCCCCCATAGGAGAACACTTTTGGGTTTCAGGTAGAACCATTCTGGCTTCCATGTAGAACCCTCTGTGGAAAGGGTTCTTCATGGAACCCAACCAAAGAACCCTTTTAGATTCTAGATAGTGTAGGAGCGATCACCCTCGGGCACACAGATGGGCACAGAACGAATTCACCCCACGCATCTAATTTATATCGAAAACATTTTAAGGAGAGTAGGACTATTATAACACTGTCCACCAACAATATCATCAACTATATGAATACACATAACAATATCATCAACTATATGAATACACATAACAATATCATCAACTATATAAATACACATAACAATATCATCAACTATATGAATACACATAACAATATCATCAACTATATGAATACACATAACAATATCATCAACTATAAGAATACACATAACAATATCATCAACTATATGAATACACATAACAATATCATCAACTATATGAATACACATAACAATATCATCAACTATATGAATACACATAACAATATCATCAACTATATGAATACACATAACAATATCATCAACTATATGAATATACATAACAATATCATCAACTATATGAATACACATAACAATATCATCAACTATATGAATACACATAACAATATCATCAACTATATGAATACACATAACAATATCATCAACTATATGAATATACATAACAATATCATCAACTATATGAATACACATAACAATATCATCAACTATATGAATACACATAACAATATCATCAACTATATGAATACACATAACATTATCATCAACTATATGAATACACATAACAATATCATCAACTATATGAATACACATAACAATATCATCAACTGTATGAATATACATAACATTATCATCAACTATATGAATACACATAACAATATCATCAACTATATGAATACACATAACATTATCATCAACTATATGAATACACATAACAATATCATCAACTATATTAATACACATAACAATATCATCAACTATATGAATACACATAACAATATCATCAACTATATGAATACACATAACATTATCATCAACTATATTAATACACATAACATTATCATCAACTATATGAATACACATAACAATATCATCAACTATATGAATACACATAACAATATCATCAACTATATGAATACACATTACAAACTTCGTCTTACCTTTTATCTCTCAACAGAAGCAGTCTGGAATGTTCATTTGGTCGTCGAAAGTTACTTTCATTTGCTCAACTATTTTTTTCTTCAGGTTCAGGCCTGTTCTCTCTCACATTCCCTCTCTCTTTTTGTCTCTCTCTGTCTCCAGCTCTTTCTCTCTGACCCTCTCTCTATCTCTCTCTCTCTCTCTCTCTCTCTCACACACAGCCAACCAATGGAACAAATATAGATTTTTATAATTAACTAGATAATCCAGACATGTACAGAAACATATCCTTGACTCAAAAGTTTCCAAGAAATATTATAGTTTAGTACCAACTTTTATTACATCTTTCAAAATACTAACAGTTGATGTCATTACAAAAACTGCATTACTTTTCATGTTTCAGTTCTACCTGCATCAATAGACCATATAAAATCCATTGTTTTTCATAATTCAGTTTCCTTTCACTCTAAACCACTCTACATTTTACTGTAAAGCACTCTACATTTTACTGTAAAGCACTCTACATTTTACTGTAAACCAATCTACATTTGTTTGGTTGGGTGTCGAATGTGTGCATTTTTTGGCAACATACTATCTTTACTTTATAGAATGTACAGTAGAAAACAAATAGTAAGTGACAGAATTGCTGCAGTAAAAGCTTTTTTATCAACATGAAATTGCTGCCAGTGATCAACAACACATCCAACATACATGACCTGTGGTTCAACAACACATCCAACATACATGACCTTTGGTTCAACAACACATCCAACATACATGACCTTTGGTTCAACAACACATCCAACATACATGACCTGTGGTTCAACAACACATCCAACATACATGGCCTTTGGTTCAACAACACATCCAACATACATGACCTTTGGTTCAACAACACATCCAACATACATGACCTGTGGTTCAACAACACATCTAACATACATGACCTGTGGTTCAACAACACATCCAACATACATGACCTGTGGTTCAACAACACATCCAACATACATGACCTGTGGTTCAACAACACATCCAACATACATGGCCTTTGGTTCAACAACACATCCAACATACATGGCCTTTGGTTCAACAACACATCCAACATACATGACCTGTGGTTCAACAACACATCCAACATACATGACCTTTGGTTCAACAACACATCCAACATACATGACCTTTGGTTCAACAACACATCCAACATACATGACATTTGGTTCAACAACACATCCAACATACATGACCTTTGGTTCAACAACACATCCAACATACATGACCTTTGGTTCAACAACACATCCAACATACATGACATTTGGTTCAACAACACATCCAACATACATGACCTTTGGTTCAACAACACATCCAACATACATGACCTTTGGTTTAACAACACATCCAACATACATGGCCTTTGGTTCAACAACACATCCAACATACATGACCTTTGGTTCAACAACACATCCAACATACATGACCTTTGGTTCAACAACACATCCAACATACATGACATTTGGTTCAACAACACATCCAACATACATGACCTTTGGTTCAACAACACATCCAACATACATGACCTTTGGTTCAACAACACATCCAACATACATGACATTTGGTTCAACAACACATCCAACATACATGACCTTTGGTTCAACAACACATCCAACATACATGACCTTTGGTTCAACAACACATCCAACATACATGGCCTTTGGTTCAACAACACATCCAACATACATGACCTTTGGTTCAACAACACATCCAACATACATGACCTGTGGTTCAACAACACATCCAACATACATGACCTTTGGTTCAACAACACATCCAACATACATGACCTTTGGTTCAACAACACATCCAACATACATGGCCTGTGGTTCAACAACACATCCAACATACATGACCTTTGGTTCAACAACACATCCAACATACATGACCTTCGGTCCCAAATGTGTCTCTCACCCTGTACCCGTCTTCCTCTCACCCTGTACCCATCTTCCTCTCACCCTGGACCCGTCTTCCTCTACTAGTCTCTTCACTGCTTCATCATACGACACCTTCTGTACTACTGTAACCCTGGCAACCTCAACCTGCCTTTCTCTCAGCAGACACCTCCGATCTCCAGCCCCATGATCACCCCCACAACTAACACACAAGTTTCTCAACCGATACCACACATTCCTTCGTCTCATGCCCTCCTGTACACTTATCATATCTAGGCATCTCCCTCCTACACACTGCTGCAACATGCCCATGAACTTGGCACCTAAAACACCAGAGTACGTGCAGAACAAAACCTCCCACAGGAAAACTAACACGTCCTAACTTGAGCTTGTCGGGCAAAGACATCAAAACTCAGTAACACAGACAATGTCTTCTCCGTTTCCCCCACGCTCTCCAACAGATCTGCTTCTCACCAAACGGCGTAAGTCACAGACACCGGGAAGCTTCAATTTCAACTGATCCTCCTCAACACTTAATTCCCCCCCCCCGTTATCACTCCTTTCAATGATGCCCTGCTCTGGAGAGACATGTCCTTCTCGAGCTCCTCCAGGCGTTCTGTGTGATCCTCCAGTCCATGTCCACTCCAAACAAAATGTCACTTCTTCAGAGGCTGATAAATGAAGATACTTCCTGTAGTCTGTCTGCTAGGAATCTTACATATGAAACAGCCTACAAGGCAGCATCCTCTGAGGCTGCTATTCAATCTGATCAGCCTGTCAGGAATAGAGCTCACCCACTCTGGATTATATGCTTCAGCCGATAAAGCACTGACAGCTAGTCTTCCTGCATGGTGCTTTACCTATGAAACAGCCAACTAGGCAGCATCCTGATTGACTCTGAGCAGCCTGTCAGGAATGGAGCTCATCCACTCTGTACATTTAAATATTATCCATAAATCATGAAGTGTCCCTTACAATTATACACATATGAGTTATGCAAGCTAACAACCAACATAGATAAGAAGACTACATAGTTAACTAGCTAGCTAGCTGACAACCAACATAGATAAGAAGACTACATAGCTAACTAGCTAGCTAGCTAACAACCAACATAGATAAGAAGACTACATAGCTAACTAGCTAGCTAGCTAACACCAACATAGATAAGAAGACTACATAGCTAACTAGCTGGTTAGCTTACTCACAAGACTAGCCAAGTTAGCTGCATGGTTTCATGCGAATGGCTGTGTTCTTGGAGGTGGCACACAGCCTGGGAGACAGAGTTGCCTGTCAGACATAGTTCAGGGTTTAAATGCCCCACGAGGGCTTAGCTGCCTCAACTGAAAATGAGCTCCAAACACAAATGAAGCATGATGTCATCATGAAATGTACCATCCTTTAGTTTAGCAATCAATAAAAATGTACCTGATCCACCGTGGGCTCTGTCAGCATTGTCACTCTATCATCAATATGTCCTCTCCTAATTATACAGTTTATCTCATGTTCTCAGTAATACTGACCCACCGTGGGCTCTGTCACTCTATCATCAATATGTCCTCTCCTAATTATACAGTTTATCTCATGTTCTCAGCAACAACAATATATATATATATGTTGTGACGATGAGAGTATTATCAAATCAAATTGTATTAGTCACTTGCGCCGAATACAACAAGTGTAGACCTTACAGTGAAATGCTTACTTACAAACCCCTAACCAACAATGCAGTTTAAAAAATACGAATAAGAAAAAAAAGTAACAAGTAGTTAAAGAGCAGCAGTAAAATAACAATAGTGAGACTATATACAGGGTTTTACGGTACAGAGTCAATGTGGAGACTATATACAGGGTATTACGGTACAGAGTCAATGTGGAGACTATATACAGGATATTACGGTACAGAGTCAATGTGGAGACTATATACAGGGTATTACGGTACAGAGTCAATGTGGAGACTATATACAGGGTATTACGGTACAGAGTCAATGTGGAGACTATATACAGGGTATTACGGTACAGAGTCAATGTGGAGACTATATACAGGATATTACGGTACAGAGTCAATGTGGAGACTATATACAGGGTATTACGGTACAGAGTCAATGTGGAGACTATATACAGGGTATTACGGTACAGAGTCAATGTGGAGACTATATACAGGGTATTACGGTACAGAGTCAATGTGGAGGCCGGGAACCCGGGAACCCGGGTGGCGCAGTGGTCTAGGGCACTGCATCGCAGTGCTAGCTGCGCCACCAGAGTCTCTGGGTTCGCGCCCAGGCTGGGCTGGGTTCGCGCCCAGGCTCTGTCGCAGCCGGCCGCAACCGGGAGATCCGTGGGGCGACGCACAATTGGCATAGCGTCGTCCGGGTTAGGGAGGGTTTGGCCGGTAGGGAGGGTTTGGCCGGTAGGGATATCCTTGTCTCAGTATGTAAAAAACATACATGTAATAAAATGTATGCACTCTACTGTAAGTCGCTCTGGATAAGAGCGTCTGCTAAATGACTAAAATGTAAATGTAAATGTGAGGCTATATACAGGGTATTACGGTACAGAGTCAATGTGGAGACTATATACAGGGAAATGTTCTGACTTCCAGAAGTTATTTTCGCTCATAAGAGACGGTAGCAGCAACATTATGTACAAAATAAGTTTAAAAAATAAGTTACAAACAACGCAAAAAAACAAACAAAAAAACACATTATCTTGTGATCTCATCAAAACATATTTTGCTATGATCCTGAGATAAATAAGTTGTGATCTCGAAATTATGAAAGAATTATTATTTTTGTAAATTTTTATTAATATGTCCTCTCTGGACTTCCTGAAGACGAGCACTCTGTATATTCTGATGGATGAGGCCTGAGCTGGAATGTGAAGCTAACTGAACCTGGCTAGCTCTCTGTCTATTCTGATGGATGAGGTCTGAGCTGGAATGTGAAGCTAACTGAACCTGGCTAACACTCTGTATATTCTGATGGATGAGGTCTGAGCTGGAATGTGAAGCTAACTGAACCTGGCTAGCACTCTGTATATTCTGATGGATGAGGCCTGAGCTGGAATGTGAAGCTAACTGAACCTGGCTAGCACTCTGTATATTCTGATGGATGAGGCCTGAGCTGTAATGTGAAGCTAACTGAACCTGGCTAGCGCTCTGTATATTCTGATGGATGAGGCCTGAGCTGGAATGTGATGCTAACTGAAGCTGGCTAGCTCTCTGTATATTCTGATGGATGAGGCCTGAGCTGTAATGTGAAGCTAACTAAACCTGGCTAGCACTCTGTATATTCTGATGGATGAGGCCTGAGCTGGAATGTGAAGCTAACTGAACCTGGCTAGCACTCTGTATATTCTGATGGATGAGGCCTGAGCTGGAATGTGACGCTAACTGAACCTGGCTAGCGCTCTGTATATTCTGATGGGTGAGGCCTGAGATGGAATGTGAAGCTAACTGAACCTGGCTAGCGCTCTGTTTATTCTGATGGATGAGGCCTGAGCTGGAACATGAAGCTAACTGAACCTGGCTAGGTCTCTGTATATTCTGATGGATGAGGCCTGAGCTGGAACATGAAGCTAACTGAACCTGGCTAGGTCTCTGTATATTCTGATGGATGAGGCCTGAGCTGGAATGTGAAGCTAACTGAAGCTGGCTAGCTCTCTGTATATTCTGATGGATGAGGCCTGAGCTGGAATGTGAAGCTAACTGAAGCTGGCTAGCTCTCTGTATATTCTGATGGATGAGGCCTGAGCTGGAATGTGAAGCTAACTGAAGCTGGCTAGCTTTAGAAAACCAGTATATCTGTTTTGCATCATCCAATACCCCTCAGGCTACAATCAGGTTTCAGCATCAGGCAGGTATCAACATGCAGAGTTATATGATATTACCTGGGTCATGTTCATTAGTTTACTCTACAGCCATTAGTTTAAAATGTGGCACAAACCGTTAACTCCAAACGCTGTACAACGTGGACTAAACGGTTTCTGTTGCCAAACCTTTTACTAAGGTGGGCACAACCTGTGTTGAGGAAGTATACTTTGTTGTTAGGCTTTTCAAAATATTTGTTTGTCTCTTTCACACAACAAACCTTCCTGAGTGAAAAGCATTAACAGCAGATTAGAAAGAGAACATATTTGTTTGTCTCTCTGTCACACAACAAACCTTCCTGAGTGAAAAGCATTAACAGTAGATTAGAAAGAGAAAATGTTTGTTTGTTGCTTGTTGTGTTTTAAGCCTGTTAGAGAAGACAAGTCTATAGGCCTATGACAGTTTTGAGAAGACAGTAGGAGATCACCCTGGGGAACACAGGTGGGCAGAGAACGAATTCAACCCCCCGTATCTAATTTACATCAAATACATTTTAAGGAGAGTAGACCTATTATAACTCTCTGGCTACAAATAATATCATCAACTATATGAATATACATAACAATATCATCAACTATATGAATACACATAACAATATCATCAACTATATGAATACACATAACAATATCATCAACTATATGAATACACATAACAATATCATCAACTATATGAATACACATAACAATATCATCAACTATATGAATACACATAACAATATCATCAACTATATGAATACACATAACAATATCATCAACTATATGAATACACATAACAATATCACCAACTATATGAATACACATTACAATATCATCAACTATATGAATACACATAACAATATCATCAACTATATGAATACACATAACAATATCATCAACTATATGAATACACATAACAATATCATCAACTATATGAATACACATAACAATATCATCAACTATATGAATACACATAACAATATCATCAACTATATGAATACACATAACAATATCATCAACTATATGAATACACATAACAATATCATCAACTATATGAATACACATAACAATATCATCAACTATATGAATACACATATCAATATCATCAACTATATGAATACACATACCAATATCATCAACTATATGAATACACATAACAATATCATCAACTATATGAATACACATAACAATATCATCAACTATATGAATACACATAACAATATCATCAACTATATGAATACACATAACAATATCATCAACTATATTAATACACATAATAATATCATCAACTATATGAATACACATAACAATATCATCAACTATATGAATACACATAACAATATCATCAACTATATGAATACACATAACAATATCATCAACTATATTAATACACATAACAATATCATCAACTATATGAATACACATAACAATATCATCAACTATATGAATACACATAACAATATCATCAACTATATGAATACACATAACAATATCATCAACTATATGAATACACATAATAATATCATCAACTATATGAATACACATAACAATATCATCAACTATATGAATACACATAACAATATCATCAACTATATGAATACACATAACAATATCATCAACTATATTAATACACATAACAATATCATCAACTATATGAATACACATAACAATATCATCAACTATATGAATACACATAACAATATCATCAACTATATGAATACACATAACAATATCATCAACTATATTAATACACATAACAATATCATCAACTATATGAATACACATAACAATATCATCAACTATATGAATACACATAACAATATCATCAACTATATGAATACACATAACAATATCATCAACTATATGAATACACATAACAATATCATCAACTATATGAATACACATAACAATATCATCAACTATATGAATACACATAACAATGTCATCAACTATATTAATACACATAACAATATCATCAACTATATGAATACACATAACAATATCATCAACTATATTAATACACATAACAATATCATCAACTATATGAATACACATAACAATATCATCAACTATATGAATACACATAACAATATCATCAACTATATGAATACACATAACAATATCATCAACTATATGAATACACATAACAATATCATCAACTATATGAATACACATTACAATATCATCAACTATATGAATACACATAACAATATCATCAAATATATGAATACACATAACAATATCATCAACTATATGAATACACATAACAATATCATCAACTATATGAATACACATAACAATATCATCAACTATATGAATACACATAACAATATCATCAACTATATGAATACACATAACAATATCATCAACTATATGAATACACATAACAATGTCATCAACTATATGAATACACATAACAATATCATCAACTATATGAATACACATAACAATATCATCAACTATATGAATACACATAACAATATCATCAACTATATGAATACACATAACAATGTCATCAACTATATGAATACATATAACAATATCATCAACTATATGAATACACATAACAATATCATCAACTATATGAATACACATAACAATATCATCAACTATATGAATACACATAACAATATCATCAACTATATGAATACACATAACAATATCATCAACTATATGAATACACATAACAATATCATCAACTATATGAATACACAATCGTCGTCTTACCTTTTATCTCTCAACAGAAGCAGACTCTGGAATGATCATTTGGTCGTCGAAAGTTACTTTCATTTGCTCAACTATTATTTTTTTCAGGTTCAGGCTTGTTCTCTCTCACATTCCCTCTCTCTCTGTCTGTCTCTGACTCTCTCTCTCTCTCTCTCTCTCTCTCTCTCTCTCTCTCTCTCTCTCTCTCTCTCACTCTCTCTCTCTCTCTCTCTCTCACACACACAGCCAGCAAATGGAACAAATAAAACAATTAAATAATTAACTAAATAATACGGACATGTACAGAAACATGTACTTGACTCAAAAGATCCAAGAAATATAATATTTTAGTACCAACTTTAATTGCGATTTTCAAAATACTAACAGTTGATGGCATTACAAAAACTGCATTACTTTTCATGTCTCAGTTCAACCTGCAGACAATAGGACGTTTTATTGCATTGTCAGCAATGACCAATCCTACAATGGCTGTTGGTCTTCTTCTTCTTCTGTTGGTCTTCACATTCCCCCAGAGGGAGGAAGACGTTGCATCCTTTAGAGGAACACAAATACTACATATGTATCCGCATTGGGACTGGTGACCTACAGTTACTGTGGGACATAGCAACAGTAATGATAGTAGAAGACCTTGTGACTGGTGGTCTACAGTTACTGTGGGACATAGCAACAGTAATGATGGAAGAAGACCTTGTGACTGGTGGCCTACAGTTACTGTGGGACATAGCAACAGTAATGATGGTAGAAGACCTTGTGACTGGTGGTCTACAGTTACTGTGGGACATAGCAACAGTAATGATAGAAGAAGACCTTGTGACTGGTGACCTACAGTTACTGTGGGACATAGCAACAGTAATGATGGAAGAAGACCTTGTGACTGGTGGTCTACAGTTACTGTGGGACATAGCAACAGTAATGATGGTAGAAGACCTTGTGACTGGTGGTCTACAGTTACTGTGGGACATAGCAACAGTAATGATGGAAGAAGACCTTGTGACTGGTGGCCTACAGTTACTGTGGGACATAGCAACAGTAATGATGGAAGAAGACCTTGTGACTGGTGGCCTACAATTACTGTGGGACATAGCAACAGTAATGATAGTAGAAGACCTTGTGACTGGTGGTCTACAGTTACTGTGGGACATAGCAACAGTAATGATAGTAGAAGACCTTGTGACTGGTGGCCTACAGTTACTGTGGGACATAGCAACAGTAATGATAGTAGAAGACCTTGTGACTGGTGGTCTACAGTTACTGTGGGACATAGCAACAGTAATGATAGTAGAAGACCTTGTGACTGGTGACCTACAGTTACTGTGGGACATAGCAACAGTAATGATAGAAGAGGTCCTTGTGACTGGTGACCTACAGTTACTGTGGGACATAGCAACAGTAATGATGGTAGAAGACCTTGTGACTGGTGGCCTACAGTTACTGTGGGACATAGCAACAGTAATGATAGAAGAAGACCTTGTGACTGGTGACCTACAGTTACTGTGGGACATAGCAACAGTAATGATAGAAGAGGTCCTTGTGACTGGTGACCTACAGTTACTGTGGGACATAGCAACAGTAATGATAGTAGAAGACCTTGTGACTGGTGTCCTACAGTTACTGTGGGACATAGCAACAGTAATGATGGAAGAAGACCTTGTGACTGGTGGCCTACAGTTACTGTGGGACATAGCAACAGTAATGATGGAAGAAGACCTTGTGACTGGTGGCCTACAGTTACTGTGGGACATAGCAACAGTAATGATGGAAGAAGACCTTGTGACTGGTGGCCTACAGTTACTGTGGGACATAGCAACAGTAATGATAGTAGAAGACCTTGTGACTGGTGGTCTACAGTTACTGTGGGACATAGCAACAGTAATGATGGAAGAAGACCTTGTGACTGGTGGTCTACAGTTACTGTGGGACATAGCAACAGTAATGATAGTAGAAGACCTTGTGACTGGTGGCCTACAGTTACTGTGGGACATAGCAACAGTAATGATGGAAGAAGACCTTGTGACTGGTGGTCTACAGTTACTGTGGGACATAGCAACAGTAATGATAGTAGAAGACCTTGTGACTGGTGACCTACAGTTACTGTGGGACATAGCAACAGTAATGATAGTAGAAGACCTTGTGACTGGTGTCCTACAGTTCCTGTGGGACATAGCAACAGTAATGATAGAAGAAGACCTTGTGACTGGTGGCCTACAGTTACTGTGGGACATAGCAACAGTAATGATAGTAGAAGACCTTGTGACTGGTGACCTACAGTTACTGTGGGACATAGCAACAGTAATGATAGAAGAGGTCCTTGTGACTGGTGACCTGCAGTTACTGTGGGACATAGCAACAGTAATGATGGTAGAAGACCTTGTGACTGGTGGCCTACAGTTACTGTGGGACATAGCAACAGTAATGATGGTAGAAGACCTTGTGACTGGTGACCTACAGTTACTGTGGGACATAGCAACAGTAATGATGGAAGAAGACCTTGTGACTGGTGACCTACAGTTACTGTGGGACATAGCAACAGTAATGATAGTAGAAGACCTTGTGACTGGTGACCTACAGTTACTGTGGGACATAGCAACAGTAATGATAGTAGAAGACCTTGTGACTGGTGACCTACAGTTACTGTGGGACATAGCAACAGTAATGATAGTAGAAGACCTTGTGACTGGTGGCCTACAGTTACTGTGGGACATAGCAACAGCAATGATGGTAGAAGACCTTGTGACTGGTGGTCTACAGTTACTGTGGGACATAGCAACAGTAATGATGGTAGAAGACCTTGTGACTGGTGGCCTACAGTTACTGTGGGACATAGCAACAGTAATGATAGAAGAAGACCTTGTGACCTACAGTTACTGTGGGACATAGCAACAGTAATGATAGTAGAAGACCTTGTGACTGGTGGTCTACAGTTACTGTGGGACATAGCAACAGTAATGATAGTAGAAGACCTTGTGACTGGTGACCTACAGTTACTGTGGGACATAGCAACAGTAATGATAGAAGAAGACCTTGTGACTGGTGACCTACAGTTACTGTGGGACATAGCAACAGTAATGATAGTAGAAGAACTTGTGACTGGTGGTCTACAGTTACTGTGGGACATAGCAACAGTAATGATAGTAGAAGACCTTGTGACTGGTGGCCTACAGTTACTGTGGGACATAGCAACAGTAATGATAGAAGAGGTCCTTGTGACTGGTGGTCTACAGTTACTGTGGGACATAGCAACAGTAATGATAGAAGAAGACCTTGTGACTGGTGACCTACAGTTACTGTGGGACATAGCAACAGTAATGATGGAAGAAGACCTTGTGACTGGTGACCTACAGTTACTGTGGGACATAGCAACAGTAATGATGGTAGAAGACCTTGTGACTGGTGGTCTACAGTTACTGTGGGACATAGCAACAGTAATGGTGGTAGAAGACCTTGTGACTGGTGGTCTACAGTTACTGTGGGACATAGCAACAGTAATGATAGTAGAAGACCTTGTGACTGGTGACCTACAGTTACTGTGGGACATAGCAACAGTAATGATAGTAGAAGACCTTGTGACTGGTGGTCTACAGTTACTGTGGGACATAGCAACAGTAATGATAGAAGAGGTCCTTGTGACTGGTGGTCTACAGTTACTGTGGGACATAGCAACAGTAATGATAGTAGAAGACCTTGTGACTGGTGACCTACAGTTACTGTGGGACATAGCAACAGTAATGATAGTAGAAGACCTTGTGACTGGTGGTCTACAGTTACTGTGGGACATAGCAACAGTAATGATAGAAGACGTCCTTGTGACTGGTATCCTACAGTTACTGTGGGACATAGCAACAGTAATGATAGTAGAAGCCCTTGTGACTGGTGGTCTACAGTTACTGTGGGACATAGCAACAGTAATGATAGTAGAAGCCCTTGTGACTGGTGGTCTACAGTTACTGTGGGACATAGCAACAGTAATGATAGAAGAAGACCTTGTGACTGGTGGTCTACAGTTACTGTGGGACATAGCAACAGTAATGATGGTAGAATACCTTGTGACTGGTGACCTACAGTTACTGTGGGACATAGCAACAGTAATGATAGAAGAAGACCTTGTGACTGGTGGTCTACAGTTACTGTGGGACATAGCAACAGTAATGATAGAAGAAGACCTTGTGACTGGTGGTCTACAGTTACTGTGGGACATAGCAACAGTAATGATAGTAGAAGACCTTGTGACTGGTGGTCTACAGTTACTGTGGGACATAGCAACAGTAATGATAGTAGAAGACCTTGTGACTGGTGGCCTACAGTTACTGTGGGACATAGCAACAGTAATGATAGTAGAAGACCTTGTGACTGGTGTCCTACAGTTACTGTGGGACATAGCAACAGTAATGATACAGAAGCCATTGTGAAATGCATTACTGAGCTGTTGGTTTGTTGAATATTTCGGATAATGGAAGCCACGGTTGACCGTCAGTGATAGACCATGGTATTAGGCTGTATTCTTTCACCAGTCTCTCTCAGTGATAGACCATGGTTTATCACATGGTCTATGATTGTGGCTCTTATTTCATCAGTGACAACAGCTCTTACTCTTCATTGAACACCACCATGCATTCTTACTCCTTTCCCCCTAACTCTCCTTCTCCCTTGTTCTGGTCCAACTACTCCTCTCCCTGGTCCAGCTACTCCTCTCCCTGGTCCAGCTACTCCTCTCCCTGGTCCAGCTACTCCTCTCCCTTGTCCAACTACTCCTCTCCCTGGTCCAGCTACTCCTCTCCCTGGTCCAGCTACTCCTCTCCCTGGTCCAACTACTCCTCTCCCTGCTCCAGCTACTCCTCTGCCTGGTCCAGCTACGCCTCTCCCTGGTCCAACTTCCCCTCTCCCTGGTCCAACTACTCCTCTCCCTGGTCCAACTACTCCTCTCCCTGGTCCAGCTACTCCTCTCCCTGCTCCAGCTACTCCTCTCCCTGGTCCAACTACTCCTCTCCCTGGCCCAGCTACTCCTCTCCCTGGTCCAACTACTCCTCTCACTGGTCCATCTACTCCTCTCCCTGGTCCAGCTACTCCTCTCTCTGGTCCAACTACTCCTCTCCCTGGTCCAACTACTCCTCTCCCTGGTCCAACTACTCCTCTCCCTGGTCCAACTACTCCTCTGCCTGGTCCAACTACTCCTCTGTCTGGACCAGCTACTCCTCTGCCTGGTCCAGCTACTCCTCTGCCTGGTCCAGCTACTCCTCTCCCTGGTCCAACTACTCCTCTCCCTTGTCCAGCTACTCCTCTCCCTGGTCCAACTCCTCCTCTCCCTGGTCCAACTACTCCTCTCCCTGGTCCAACTACTCCTCTCCCTGGTCCAACTACTCCTCTCCCTGGTCCAGCTACTCCTCTCCCTGGTCCAACTACTCCTCTCTCTGGTCCAACTACTCCTCTCCCTGGTCCAACTACTCCTCTCTCTGGTCCAACTACTCCTCTCTCTGGTCCAACTACTCCTCTCCCTGGTCCAGCTACTCCTCTCCCTGGTCCAGCTACTCCTCTCCCTGGTCCAGCTACTACTCTCCCTGGTCCAACTACTCCTCTCCTTGGTCCAACGACTCCTCTCCTTGGTCCAACTACTCCTCTCCTTGGTCCAGCTACTCCTCTCCCTGCTCCAGCTACTCCTCTGCCTGGTCCAGCTACTCCTCTCCCTGGTCCAACTACTCCTCTCCCTGGTCCAGCTACTCCTCTCCCTGGTCCAGCTACTCCTCTCCCTGGTCCAGCTACTCCTCTCCCTGGTCCAGCTACTCCTCTCCCTGGTCCAACTACTCCTCTCCCTGGTCCAACTACTCCTCTCTCTGGTCCAACTACTCCTCTCCCTGGTCCAGCTACTCCTCTCCCTGGTCCAGCTACTCCTCTCCCTGGTCCAGCTACTCCTCTCCCTGGCCCAGCTACTCCTCTCCCTGGTCCAACTACTCCTCTCCCTGGTCCAGCTACGCCTCTCCCTGGTCCAGCTACTCCTCTCCCTGGTCCAACTACTCCTCTCTCTGGTCCAACTACTCCTCTCTCTGGTCCAACTACTCCTCTCCCTGGTCCAGCTACTCCTCTCCCTGGTCCAGCTACACCTCTCCCTTGTCCAACTACTCCTCTCCCTGGTCCAGACATTATTTGTTCTCTCTCTAATCCTCTGTGTTGTTCTGTATCCACATTGAACAACATCAATCCAAAGAGTCCTCTTTGTACTGTGTTTGTCCATGTAACTGAAAGAACTTCAACACCTGGCTATGTCTCTGATTGATATTGGAATCAGATGTGGTTGGTCTATTTGACACAACTTACAGTAAATCAGATATTTCTTAATGTTTCAATGATCTGTTCATTCAAAATGCTCATCAGTTGTTTCAATACAGCTTTGATCTGCTGTTGTTGCAGAAGTAGAGGTGTTATACTGTATTTAATGAAAGTCAGGTCTTCGTTTCTGGAATGCTGTGTGGAAGCATTTGTAAATAAGATGAGAAAGATCCATCATTTTGGTATTGAGTAAGATTGTATGTAAAGAAAATGTAAGTGTTTTAGAAATGTGTTAATTGAATGCATATTCTGTGAAAACAATATGAATTGTGTTAATGGTCCAAAACAAGACACATGTTGTGCTAATTGTGTTTAGAGTTTTGAAAATGTGACGACAGATTAAAGGACAAAAGGATGTTAGCGATTGTTAAAAACTGTAAGACAATTTTGACTGGCATATCTAAAGGAAATCTCCCCCCTACTGTGTTGGACCATCATGTTCATTGGTTTGAATCTTGTCTTTGTTTGTGATTAGAATGAAGAGAATGACTCCTCAACCCAGGAGGTCCTGGAGCAGCTGTGATTAGGTTAGAAGAGAATGACTCCTCAACCCAAGAGGTCCTGGAGCAGCTGTGATTAGGTTAGAAGAGAATGACTCCTCAACCCAAGAGGTCCTGGAGCAGCTGTGATTAGGTTAGAAGAGAATGACTCCTCAACCCAGGAGGCCCTGGAGCAGCTGTGATTAGGATAGAAGAGAATGACTCCTCAACCCAAGAGGCCCTGGAGCAGCTGTGATTAGGTTAGAAGATAATGACTCCTCCACCCAGGAGGCCCTGGAGCAGCTGTGATTAGGATAGAAGAGAATGACTCCTCAACCCAGGAGGTCCTGGAGCCGCTGTGATTAGGTTAGAAGATAATGACTCCTCAACCCAGGAGGTCCTGGAGCAGCTGTGATTAGGTTAGAAGAGAATGACTCCTCAACCCAGGGGGACCTGGAGCAGCTGTGATTAGGTTTGAAGAGAATGACTCCTCAACCCAAGAGGCCCTGGAGCAAGTGTGATTAGGTTAGAAGAGAATGACTCCTCAACCCAAGAGGCCCTGGAGCAGGTGTGATTAGGTTAGAAGAGAATGACTCCTCAACCCAAGAGGCCCTGGAGCAGCTGTGAGAGAGAATCCCGTAAAAGAGGATTGCCTGTTACGTAAGGTTAGTGGTTAGAGCCACTGAGTGTACAAAATATTAAGGATACCTTCCTAATATTGAGTTACATCTGGTCAATTTGTCATGGAAGGAAAATAGTCCTTAATGTTTTGTACACTTAGTGTAGATTGCACAATAATTATACATTTATGGATTGTTTTATGTAGCCTAATGTTTTCTCTTTATTCAACCTGCCATCTACCCACCTGGGGACTGAGGGTTATGAGAGAACCCCCACATCACTAGCTTCTCTTTATTCAACCTGCCATCTACCCACCTGGGGACTGAGGGTTATGAGAGAACCCCCACATCACTAGCTTCTCTTTATACAACCTGCCATCGACCCACCTGGGGACTGAGGGTAATGAGAGAACCCCCACATCACTAGCTTCTCTTTATACAACCTGCCATCTACCCACCTGGGGACTGAGGGTTATGAGAGAACCCCCACATCACTAGCTTCTCTTTATTCAACCTGCCATCTACCCACCTGGGGACTGAGGGTTATGAGAGAACCCCCACATCACTAGCTTCTCTTTATTCAACCTGCCATCTACCCACCTGGGGACTGAGGGTAATGAGAGAACCCCCACATCACTAGCTTCTCTTTATTCAACCTGCCATCTACCCACCTGGGGACTGAGGGTTATGAGAGAACCCCCACATCACTAGCTTCTCTTTATACAACCTGCCATCTACCCACCTGGGGACTGAGGGTTATGAGAGAACCCCCACATCACTAGCTTCTCTTTATTCAACCTGCCATCTACCCACCTGGGGACTGAGGGTTATGAGAGAACCCCCACATCACTAGCTTCTCTTTATACAACCTGCCATCTACCCACCTGGGGACTGAGGGTTATGAGAGAACCCCCACATCACTAGCTTCTCTTTATACAACCTGCCATCTACCCACCTGGGGACTGAGGGTTATGAGAGAACCCCCACATCACTAGCTTCTCTTTATACAACCTGCCATCTACCCACCTGGGGACTGAGGGTTATGAGAGAACCCCCACATCACTAGCTTCTCTTTATACAACCTGCCATCTACCCACCTGGGGACTGAGGGTTATGAGAGAACCCCCACATCACTAGCTTCTCTTTATTCAACCTGCCATCTACCCACCTGGGGACTGAGGGTTATGAGAGAACCCCCACATCACTAGCTTCTCTTTATACAACCTGCCATCTACCCACCTGGGGACTGAGGGTTATGAGAGAACCCCCACATCACTAGCTTCTCTTTAAACAACCTGCCATCTACCCACCTGGGGACTGAGGGTTATGAGAGAACCCCCACATCACTAGCTTCTCTTTATACAACCTGCCATCTACCCACCTGGGGACTGAGGGTTATGAGAGAACCCCCACATCACTAGCTTCTCTTTATTCAACCTGCCATCTACCCACCTGGGGACTGAGGGTTATGAGAGAACCCCCACATCACTAGCTTGCATGTTCTGCAGCCTTGTAAAGATAAGGAGGGGATGACTGGGAGGCAGGTTGGCATTTATTGTCATGAATCTTGTTCTGGAGGCAGTTCAGCAAAGTGGTCACTAGCTGGAACAGGCACAAAGTAATACAATCTGATTTTAATCCTAACCTTAACCCAACCACACTGCTCATCCTTCCCTTAAATTAAGACCATAAAACAACATTATTTTCCACAGCCAATTTTGACTTTGCAGCTGGCATATCTAGAGGAAATCACGCAGTTCTGCCTCCAGGTCAAGATTCATGACAAACATCAACCTGCGACTGAGAGAGGCAATGTAAAATCAATAACGAAACTGTTTTCACAATTAACATGCTTTTTTCTTGTTTTCAAGTATGTTTTATTATGAAAAGTACAATCTATCCTTGTATACTTGTACAACTATGGAGCGTATGTCCATATATAATTGTACAATTGTACAATTTGTTTTTCAACATAAAAGACATACAACAAATTATCACATTGGTATTTTAACGGTGTTATTGTAAGAGTTTAAATGTTTAAACAGAGGATCCACCTAAAAACAGTATAAAACAAGATGATAAACAGAGGATCCATCTAAAACAGTATAAAACAAGATGATAAACAGAGGATCCATCTAAAACAGTATAAAACAAGATGATAAACAGAGGATACATCTAAAACAGTATAAAACAAGATGATAAACAGAGGATCCATCTAAAACAGTATAAAACAAGATGATAAACAGAGGATCCATCTAAAACAGTATAAAACAAGATGATAAACAGAGGATACATCTAAAACAAGATGATAAACAGAGGATCCATCTAAAACAGTATAAAACAAGATGATAAACAGAGGATCCATCTAAAACAGTATAAAACAAGATGATAAACAGAGGATCCATCTAAAACAGTATAAAACAAGATGATAAACAGAGGATCCATCTAAAACAGAATAAAACAAGATGATAAACAGAGGATACATCTAAAACAGTATAAAACAAGATGATAAACAGAGGATCCATCTAAAACAGTATAAAACAAGATGATAAACAGAGGATCCATCTAAAACAGTATAAAACAAGATGATAAACAGAGGATCCATCTAAAACAGTATAAAACAAGATGATAAACAGAGGATCCATCTAAAACAAGATGATAAACAGAGGATCCATCTAAAACAGTATAAAACAAGATGATAAACAGAGGATCCATCTAAAACAGTATAAAACAAGATGATAAACAGAGGATCCATCTAAAACAGAATAAAACAAGATGATAAACAGAGGACCCATCTAAAACAGTATAAAACAAGATGATAAACAGAGGATCCATCTAAAACAGTATAAAACAAGATGATAAACAGAGGATCCATCTAAAACAGAATAAAACAAGATGATAAACAGAGGATCCATCTAAAACAAGATGATAAACAGAGGATCCATCTAAAACAGTATAAAACAAGATGATAAACAGAGGATCCATCTAAAACAGTATAAAACAAGATGATAAACAGAGGATACATCTAAAACAGTATAAAACAAGATGATCAACAGAGGACACATCTAAAACAGTTTAAAACAAGTGCAGTATGTTCTGAGAATGTTACTTTAACGTCAACTCATAACGTCACACTATAACTTCATGGGAGTCTTGTGGAAAGACTGCATGTTGTTTTGGGTGGATTGAGTGACGTCTTCATCAACATTTGCAGAATATTCCTGTAATATTTTCACCTCTTGTCAGACGCCAACAGCCTAGTTGGCTGGAAACATTCATAAGGAGTTCAAGTAGTTTATTTGCCATTTGCAGGTATTAAAAGTAATACATACATTGTAATTCCTTGTTGGAGCTCTCTCACATATAGGACAGTACATACCAGAGGAGGCTGCTGAGGGGAGGACGGCTCATAATAATGTCTGGAACAGAGTGAATGAATTGGACAACATGGAAACCACGTGTTTGATACCATTCCACTTATTCCCCTCCAGCCATTACAAGCCTGTCCTCCCCAATTAAGGTCCCACCAGCCTCCTATGGTACGAACACAAACAGTAAAATACATAATAAAATCACACTGTGTGTGTGTGTGTGTGTCCTGTGTATGTTTAAAGTGTGTGTGTGTGTGTGTGTCCAGTGTGTGTTTAAAGTGTGTGTGTGTGTGTGTGTGTCCAGTGTTTGTGTGTGTGCATCTAGTGTGTTTGTCCGTTTGAGTGTGTGTGTGTCCAGTGTGTGTGTGTGTGTGTCTGTGTCTGTGACCAGTGTGTGTGTGTGTGTTCAGTGTGTGTCTTTGTGTGTGTGTGTGTCCAGTGTTTGTGTGTGTGTCTGTTTGAGTGTGTGTGTCTAATGTGTGTGTGTGTGTGTGTGTGTGTGTGTGTGTCAGGTTATTATTTACAGGGAAACTGAGGAGTCATCATGAACCCTAAACCCTGGATAGAGGGGCTCAGTGAATGTGGAGGTGAATGTGATCAGGTGGGTCAGTGTGTCAGAGGAGGCTCTATAGAAGGACAGAGTGCCGGCTGGCCAGTCCAGATACACTCCTACTCTGTGGGAGCCTGAGGAGGAGACGTCTATGGTAGTCTGATTATTATTGTGCCTGGCAGAGTAACTGTTGTCAGAGCAGAACAGACTCCAGGACTTGTCATTCCATCCAAGCCAACAGTCATCACCACCTCCTCTCCTGTTGATTCCTTTATATGTCACTCCTATATCAGCCCTCCCACTCCACTCTACCTCCCAGTAACAGCGCCCAGTCAGACCCTCTCTACACAGCACCTGTCTACAGTCCTCAAATCTCTCTTGGTGATCAGAGTACGGCTGCTTCTCTCTCCTCCATGTCACCTTTCTGTTCTCCTCAGACAGAGAGAGGCGTCTGTTTACTGTGTTTAGGTCCAGTGTGAGATCACAGACATCTGATGGATGAAACCAGACACAATATTAGAAATCATCATCATTCACATCAGAATGTTAACTCACTTTTCACTAATTAATTTAATGTAGATGTTTCTAGGTATCAAAAGGAGAAGTTAAGGTAACTTGAGACTTGTTGAATGATCATATGTTATACTGTATGGTAATATAAAACACACTTATTCCCATTAATTACACACACACACACACACACACACACACACACACACACACACACACACACACACACACACACACACACACACACACACACACACACACACACACACACACACACACACACACACACACACACACACACACACACACACACACACACACACACAGGACACACACACACACACTAACATATAATGTGTGAATGTTTGTCTTAACCAGCCTGATAAGTCAAACATGTCTGATATGAACATTGACATAAACCCTCTACATACTTGAGTTTCTCCAGTCTGCAGTGTGGATCCTCCAGTCCAGTAGAGAGCAGTCTGACTCCTGAGTCTCCTGGGTGATTGTAGCTCAGGTCCAGCTCTCTCAGGTGTGAGGGGTTTGACCTCAGAGCTGAGACCAGAGAAGCACAGCCTTCCTCTGTGACTAGACAGCCTGACAACCTGCAAAGAGTCACATCATATTAAAATCACACTGCTATTCTTTGGTGGTGAAAATAGTGGCAGTATATTTTTTCAACATATTCAGATACATCAGCGTCCTGAAACCTGCCATATCTATTCGTAAATTAATGTATCATCATTAAAAATGACAAATTATCAAAGTATTGTACAAATATTTGAGTAGACTGACCAGACCAGTTTAAAAAGCAGTATCAGTCAGAAGACAGACAGTGAGGTATCAGATTTAGATTGTATTGAGTATACAGTCCACACCATATCTATTTTGACAGTGAAGCAAACAATTTAAACGTGGCTCTATACGCCAACATTTTGGATGTCAGATCAAATGTTTCATATGAGGTGACACCTTTAATTTGAGGGTATTTTAATACATATCTGTTTCACCATTTAGAAATGAAAGCACTTTATGTATCTAGTCCCCCCATATTTTGATAATTTGAAGAAGTCGTAAACATTCTGATCAATTTACTTATAGTGTATTAAAGTAGTCAAAAGTGTAAGTCTAAGGGAGTAGATAACACGTTTCTAAACAATACTAAATTAATCCTGATTATGCCTTGATTAATACAAATCATAAATAAATAATGAATAATAACACTAAGAGTTGGTTTGAACAGATCTGAATCAGGAAACTAAGAGTTGGTTTAAACAGATATGAATCAGGATACTAAGAGTTGGTTTGAACAGATCTGAATCAGGAAACTAAGAGATGGTTTAAACAGATATGAATCAGGAAACTAAGAGATGGTTTAAACAGATCTGAATCAGGAAACTAAGAGTTGGTTTAAACAGATCTGAATCAGGAAACTAAGAGATGGTTTAAACAGATCTGAATCAGGAAACTAAGAGTTGGTTTAAACAGATCTGAATCAGGAAACTAAGAGTTGGTTTAAACAGATCTGAATCAGGAAACTAAGAGATGGTTTAAACAGATCTGAATCAGGAAACTAAGAGTTGGTTTAAACAGATCTGAATCAGGAAACTAAGAGTTGGTTTAAACAGATCTGAATCAGGAAACTAAGAGTTGGTTTGAACAGATCTGAATCAGGAAACTAAGAGTTAGTTTAAACAGATCTGAATCTGTTTAAAGATAGAACTGCCAAAGGGGGTGGAGTTGCAATCTACTGTAGAGACAGCCTGCAGAGTTCTGTCCTACTATCCAGGTCTGTACCCAAACAATTCGAACTTCTACTTTTAAAAATCCACCTTTCCAGAAACAAGTCTCTCACCGTCGCCGCTTGCTATAGACCACCCTCTGCCCCCAGCTGTGCCCTGGACACCATATGTGAACTGATTGCCCCCCATCTATCTTCAGAGCTCGTGCTGCTAGGTGACCTAAACTGGGACATGCTTAACACCCCGGCCATCCTACAATCTAAGCTTGATGCCCTCAATCTCTCACAAATTGTCAATGAACCCACCAGGTACAACCCCAAATCCGTAAACACGGGCACCCTCAACGATATCATCCTAACCAACTTGCCCTCCAAATACACCACTGCTGTTTTCAACCAAGATCTCAGCGATCACTGCCTCATTGCCTGCATCCGTAACGGGTCTGCGGTCAAACGACCACCCCTCATCACTATCAAACGCTCCCTAAAACACTTCAGCGAGCAGGCCTTTCTAATCGACCTGGCCCGGGTATCCTGGAAGGCTATTATTATTGACCTCATCCCGTCAGTAGAGGATGCCTGGTTGCTCTTTAAAAGTGCCTTCCTCACCATCTTAAATAAGCATGCCCCTTTCAAGAAATGTAGAACCCGGAACAGATATAGCCCTTGGTTCTCTCCAGACCTGACTGCCCTTGACCAGCACAAAAACATCCTGTGGCGTTCTGCATTAGCATCGAATAGCCCCCGTGATATGCAACTTTTCAGGGAAGTCAGGAACAAATATACACAGGCAGTTAGGAAAGCTAAGGCTAGCTTTTTCAAGCAGAAATTTGCATCCTGTAGCACAAACTCAAAAAAGTTCTGGGACACTGTAAAGTCCATGGAGAATAAGAGCACCTCCTCCCAGCTGCCCACTGCACTGAGGCTAGGAAACTCTGTCACCACGATAAATCCACTATAATTGAGAATTTCAACAATCATTTTTCTGCGGCTGGCCATGCTTTCCATCTGGCTAACCCTACCCCGGTCAACAGCCCTGCACTCCCCACAGCAACTCGCCCAATCCCCCCCTATTTCTCCTTCACCCAAATCCAGATAGCTGATGTTCTTAAAGAACTGCAAAACCTGGACCCTACAAATCAGCCGGGCTAGACAATCTGGACCCTCTCTTTCTAAAATGATCTGCTGAAATTGTTGCAACCACAATTACTAGCCTGTTCAACCTCTCTTTCGTATCCTCTGAGATTCCCAAAGATTGGAAAGCTGCCACAGTCATCCCCGTCTTCAAAGGGGGAGACACTCTAGACCCATATTGCTACAGACCTATATCTATCCTGCCCTGCCTTTCTAAGGTCTTCGAAAGCCAAGTTAATAAACAGATCACCGACCGCTTTGAATCTCACCGTACCTTTTCCGCTATGCAATCTGGTTTCAGATCTGGTCATGGGTGCACCTCAGCCACGCTCAAGGTCCTAAACGATATCATAACCGCCATCGATAAGAGACATTACAGTGCAGCCGTATTCATCGACCTGGCCAAGGCTTTCGACTCTGTCAATCACCACATTCTTATTGGCAGACTCAAACGCATTGGTTTTTCAAATGATTTCCTCGCCTGGTTCACCAACTACTTCTCTGATAGAGTTCAGTGTGTCAAATCGGAGTGCCTGTTGTCTGGACCTCTGGCAGTGCCACAGGGTTCAATTCTCGGGCCGACTCTCTGCTCTGTATACATCAATGATGTTGCTCTCGCTGCTGGTGATTCTCTGATCCACCTCTACGCAGATGACACCATTCTGTATTCTGGCCAACTGATCACTGCCCGCACCCGCCCGACCGTCCAGCATCACTACTCTGGACGGCTCTGACTTAGAATATGTGGACAACTACAAATACCTAGGTTTTTGGTTAGACTGTAAACTCTCCTTCCAGACTCACATTAAGCATCTCCAATCCAAAATTAAATCTAGAATCGGCTTCCTATTTCGCAACAAAGCATCCTGAACTCATGCAACCAAACATACCCTCGTAAAACTGACCATCCTACCGATCCTCGACTTCGGCGATGTCATCTATAAAATAGCCTCTACTCAACAAATTGGACGCAGTTTATTACAGTGCCATCCGTTTTGTCACCAAAGCCCCATATATCACCCACCACTGCGACCTGTACGCTCTCGTTGGCTGGCAATCGCTTCATACTCGTCGCCAAACCATCTGGCTCCAGGTCATCTACAAGTCTCTGCTAGGTAAAGCACTGTCTTATCTCAGCTCACTGGTCACCATAGCAGCACCCACTCGTGGCACGCGCCCCAGCAGGTATTTTTCACTGGTCACCCCCAAAGCCAATTCCTCATTTGGCCGCCTCTCCTTCCAGTTCTCTGCTGCCAATGACTGGAACAAACTGCAAAAATCTCTGAAGCTGGAGACTCTTATCTCCCTCACTAGCTTTAAGCACCAGCTGTCAGAGCAGCTCACAGTTCACTGCACCTGTACATAGCCCATCTGTAAATAGCCCATCTATCTACCTCATCCCCATACTGTATTTATTTATTTATCTTGCTCCTTTGCACCCCAGTATCTCTACTTGCACATTCGTCTTCTGTACATCTACCATTCCAGTGTTTAATTGCTATATTGTAATTACTTCGCCACCATGGCCTATTTATTGCCTTAACTCCCTTATCTTACCTCATTTGCACTCACTGTATATAGACTTTTTGTTTTCTTTTGTTCTACTGTATTATTGACTATGTTTTGTTTATTCCCTGTGTAACTCTGGGTTGTTGTATGTCTCGAATTGCTATGCTTTATCTTGGCCAGGTCGCAGTTGCAAATTATAATTTGTTCTCAACTAGCTTACCTGGTTAAATAAAGGTGAAATGTAAAAATAAAAAAACACAATGAGTGAGAAAGTTAGAGGCTACAAAACATACTAACCTCTCACCATTACCAATAACAGAGACTACAACAAAACATGCTAACCTCTCATCATTACCAATAACAGAGGCTACAACAAAACATGCTAACCTCTCACCATTACCAATAACAGAGACTACAACAAAACATGCTAACCTCTCACCATTACCAATAACAGAGGCTACAACAAAACATGCTAACCTCTCACCATTACCAATAACAGAGGCTACAACAAAACATGCTAACCTCTCACCATTACCAATAACAGAGGCTACAACAAAACATGCTAACCTCTCACCATTACCAATAACAGAGGCTACAACAAAACATACTAACCTCTCACCATTACCAATAACAGAGACTACAACAAAACATGCTAACCTCTCACCATTACCAATAACAGAGACTACAACAAAACATGCTAACCTCTCACCATTACCAATAACAGAGGCTACAACAAAACATGCTAACCTCTCACCATTACCAATAACAGAGACTACAACACAACATGCTAACCTCTCACCATTACCAATAACAGAGACTACAACAAAACATACTAACCTCTCACCATTACCAATAACAGAGGCTACAACAAAACATGCTAACCTCTCATCATTACCAATAACAGAGACTACAACAAAACATGCTAACCTCTCACCATTACCAATAACAGAGACTACAACAAAACATGCTAACCTCTCACCATTACCAATAACAGAGGTTACAACAAAACATGCTAACCTCTCACCATTACCAATATATGTGAATATGTCCAAATAATTAAGACTTCTTCAAATGGGAGACTACAGTGCCTTGCAGAGGTATTCATCACCCTTGGTGTTTTTCCTATTTTGTTGCATTACAACATGTAATTTAAATAGATTATATTTGGATTTCATGTAATGGACAAACACAAAATAGTCCAAATTGTTCAAAAAAAATAAAAAATAAAAAACTTATTTAAAAAATTAAAAACAGAAATGTGGTGCGTTCATATGCATTCACCCCCTTTGCTATGAAGCCCCTAAATTAGATCTGGTGCAACCAATTACCTTCAGAAGTCACATAATTAGTTAAATAAAGTCCACCTGTGTGCAATCTAAGTGTCACATGATCTGTCACATGATGTGTCACATGATCTCAGTGTATATACACCTGTTCTGCAAGGCCCCAGAGTCTACAACTCCACTAAGCAAGGGACACCACCAAGCAAGCGGCACCATGAAGACCAAGGAGCTCTCCAAACAGGTCAGGGACAGAGTTGTGGAGAAGTACAGATCAGGGTTGGGTTATAAAAAAATATCTGAAACTTTGAAAATCCGACGGAGCACCATTAAATCCATTATTAAAAAATGGAAAGAATATGGCACCACAACAAACCTGCCAAGAGAGGGAAAACTCACGAACCAGGCAAGGAGGGCATTAATAAGAGAGGAAACAAAGAGACCAAAGCTCCACAGCAGAGATTGGAGTATCTGTCCATAGGACCACTTTAAGCCGTACACTCCACAGAGCTGGGCTTCACGGAAGTGTGGCCAGAAAAAAAATACATTGCTTTAAAGAAAAAAATAAGCAAACACGTTTGGCGTACGCCAAAAGGCATGTGGGAGACTCCCCAAACATATGGAAGAAGGTACTCTGGTCAGATGATACTAAAATTGAGCTTTATGGCCATCAAGGAAAACTCTATGTCTGGCGCAAACCCAACACCTCTCATCACCCCGAGAACACCATCCCCACAGTGAAGCATGGTGGTGGCAGCATCATGCTGTGGGGATGTTTTTCATCGGCAGGGACTGGGAAACTGGTTAGAATTGAAGGAATGATGGATGTCGCTAAATACAGGGAAATTCTTGAGGGAAACCTGTTTCAGTCTTCCAGAGATTTTGAGACTGGGACGGAGGTTTAAGCTAAAGCAACACTTGAGTGGTTTAAGGGGAAAAATGTAAATGTCTCGGAATGGTCAAGTCAAAGCATAGACCTCAATCCAATTGAGAATCTGTGGAATGACTTACAGATTGCTGTACACCAGTGGAACCCATCCAACTTGAAGGAGCTGGAGCAGTTTTGCCTTGAAAAATGGTCAAACATCCCAGTGGCTAAATGTGCCAAGCTTATAGAGACATACCCCAAAAAACTTGCAGCTGTAATTGCTGTAAAAGGTGTCTCTACAAAGTATTGACTTGGGGGGTGAATAGTTATGCAGACTCAAGTTCTTTTCTTTTTTATTTATTGGTTGTTTAACAATAAAAAATATTTTGCATCTTCAAAGTGGTAGGCATGTTGTGTAAATCAACTGATACAAACCCCCAAAACATCTATTTTAATTACAGTTTTTTAGGCAACAAAATAGGAAAAATGCCAAGGGGGGTGAAAAGTTTTGCAAGCCACTGTACAAACATAAATATGTATGTGAAAGGTGACATTCTGTACTGTCATCTAATATGAAACATTATATCTCAAATCCAAAATGCTGGAGCATAGCACCAAATTTAAAACTGTAATCTTCACTGTCCAAACACATATGGTGTGGACTATGTGTGCCTGGTAAATACATGTGGATGTGGTGAACAGTTATCACTTGTTGACCAACTACAGGAATACTGACCTCAGAGTCTCCAGTTTAACTTGTCCAGTTAAGGGTTTGAAGATGTCGTTACATTTGATTGCAGTCTCTGGTCTTGCTTGTTTCCTGGTTGTTGTCTCAATCTGTCTCAGCTCATGTTCATTATTGACCTCTCCTGTTCCACCCTCTGTGATGTAGAGCTCTGTGTAGATCTTATTGAGAAGTGTTGGGTTTCCTTGTTTAGCAATCCCCTCAAATACACATTGAAACTTCTTCTTTAGATTAGATTTGAGTTCACGTTGGCAAATCACAGCAAGCTCATCTGAATAAAGAAATAACACAGAGGATATTAATATTACGTCTGTTTTAATGCCTACAGTATTGCAGGACTGCTATGAAGTTTAAATTATAGTCATTTCTCTTCTTAACTGACTGTATAAATGTGTAAATGTTTTCATAATGCATTACAGACTGGTGTGACTGATTATATTATTATTGGTATTATTGATGGTATTATTAATTCTCTCTCTCTCTCGCTCTCTCTAAATTATTTTATTATTTTAATTTTATTTAAATATTATTCTCTCTGTATGTGTTGCTACAATATCATTGAATTACACAGCTACTTTAGCTGTACTTTAGCTACAGCTTTTAAATGTTATAAAACAGCATTCATCATGAGGCAGACAGGTCTTACATTTCTCCAGTGTGTCAGCAAGCTCCTTCTGGTTCATTTTCCTCAGGACGTGCAGTGTGATCTTCAGAGCCCCCTCTCTGGCACTGCTCTCCTGCTTCTCATCTTCAGCATCCACCACTTCCTTATCCTGCTTCTGACACGCAAAGCCTTCTGGGAGTTCTGGACTAAGAATCCTCTTGAACATCTTCAGCTCGTTCTTCACAATTGTCATAATATTCTCTTCAAGCAACTGAAATAAATAAAGTAAATAAGTTAAGCAAGATAATAAATGCATTCTCATTAACACATTAATGAATGATTGACAGATCAACTTTACTTGAGGTAAACAAAAACAAATGTACATAACAGGACCACATACACTGAATATGGAGGCCAGGTCTGTTTGATGACTCTGGGAAGACTGACCACTGAGAATCTCTGACTCTGATCTCTCCTGTTGGTTTCTGTGGACAAAACATGAGATTACATCTCCTCATACAGGGAGTACACACACACACACACGCACACGCACACGCACACGCACACACACACACACACAGAGGGAACGTTGTGTTTGCTTAATATTGTTTAATGACAATGAAAATGGGAAAAAGGATTAGCCTATGGATTATGAAAACAACCAAAATAAATGTGAAAATGGGAGAGGAGAAATGACTAGAGACAGTGTTGTTTAACTCACTGACCATGACCCATGAGTTCTTCTTACCTTTGTTCAGTAGAAAAGTATCCCTCTCTAAAGTGTAGAGGTTGAACCATAGACCAGTCACTCTTCATGGACACACAGCTGGGAACAGGGGAGGCTGGTCTCTTCTGCTTGATTGGGCTTCAACACAACAGAGACAAACATTACATCTCTCATCTACTCTGAGCTCTAATGGGGAAACAGAAGAAGAGTTTATATCCAAAACGCTTTACCAGTACCAGGTAGTTGAGGTAATAATGAGGCTATAAGGAGAACCAGTACTGAGTCAATGTGCAGGGGTACCAGGTAGTTGAGGTAATAATGAGGCTATAAGGAGAACCAGTACTGAGTCAATGTGCAGGGGTACCAGGTAGTTGAGGTAATAATGAGGCTATAAGGAGAACCAGTACTGAGTCAATGTGCAGGGGTACCAGGTAGTTGAGGTAATAATGAGACTATAAGGAGAACCAGTACTGAGTCAATGTGCAGGGGTACCAGGTAGTTGAGGTAATAATGAGACTATAAGGAGTACCAGTACTGAGTCAATGTGCAGGGGTACCAGGTAGTTGAGGTAATAATGAGACTATAAGGAGTACCAGTACTGAGTCAATGTGCAGGGGTACCAGGTAGTTGAGGTAATAATGAGACTATAAGGAGTACCAGTACTGAGTCAATGTGCAGGGGTACCAGGTAGTTGAGGTAATAATGAGACTATAAGGAGTACCAGTACTGAGTCAATGTGCAGGGTACCAGGTAGTTGAGGTAATAATGAGGCTGTAAGGAGTACCAGTACTGAGTCAATGTGCTGGGTACCAGGTAGTTGAGGTAATAATGAGACTATAAGGAGTACCAGTACTGAGTCAATGTGCAGGGGTACCAGGTAGTTGATGTAATAATGAGACTATAAGGAGTACCAGTACTGAGTCAATGTGCTGGGTACCAGGTAGTTGAGGTAATAATGAGACTATAAGGAGTACCAGTACTGAGTCAATGTGCTGGGTACCAGGTAGTTGAGGTAATAATGAGACTATAAGGAGTACCAGTACTGAGTCAATGTGCAGGGGTACCAGGTAGTTGAGGTAATAATGAGACTATAAGGAGTACCAGTACTGAGTCAATGTGCAGGGTACCAGGTAGTTGAGGTAATAATGAGGCTGTAAGGAGTACCAGTACTGAGTCAATGTGCAGGGGTACCAGGTAGTTGAGGTAATAATGAGACTATAAGGAGTACCAGTACTGAGTCAATGTGCAGGGGTACCAGGTAGTTGAGGTAATAATGAGACTATAAGGAGTACCAGTACTGAGTCAATGTGCAGGGGTAACAGGTAGTTGAGGTAATAATGAGACTATAAGGAGTACCAGTACTGAGTCAATGTGCAGGGGTAACAGGTAGTTGAGGTAATAATGAGACTATAAGGAGTACCAGTACTGAGTCAATGTGCAGGGGTAACAGGTAGTTGAGGTAATAATGAAGCTATAAGGAGTACCAGTACTGAGTCAATGTGCAGGGGTAACAGGTAGTTGAGGTAATAATGAGACTATAAGGAGTACCAGTACTGAGTCAATGTGCAGGGGTAACAGGTAGTTGAGGTAATAATGAAGCTATAAGGAGTACCAGTACTGAGTCAATGTGCAGGTGTACCAGGTAGTTGAGGTAATAATGAAGCTATAAGGAGTACCAGTACTGAGTCAATGTGCAGGGGTAACAGGTAGTTGAGGTAATAATGAGACTATAAGGAGTACCAGTACTGAGTCAATGTGCAGGGGTAACAGGTAGTTGAGGTAATAATGAAGCTATAAGGAGTACCAGTACTGAGTCAATGTGCAGGGTACCAGGTAGTTGAGGTAATAATGAAGCTATAAGGAGTACCAGTACTGAGTCAATGTGCAGGGGTACCAGGTAGTTGAGGTAATAATGAGACTATAAGGAGAACCAGTACTGAGTCAATGTGCAGGGTACCAGGTAGTTGAGGTAATAATGAGACTATAAGGAGTACCAGTACTGAGTCAATGTCCAGGGGTACCAGGTAGTTGAGGTAATAATGAGACTATAAGGAGTACCAGTACTGAGTCAATGTGCAGGGGTACCAGGTAGTTGAGGTAATAATGAGGCTATAAGGAGTACCAGTACTGAGTCAATGTGCAGGGGTACCAGGTAGTTGAGGTAATAATGAGACTATAAGGAGTACCAGTACTGAGTCAATGTGCAGGGGTACCAGGTAGTTGAGGTAATAATGAGACTATAAGGAGTACTAGTACTGAGTCAATGTGCAGGGTACCAGGTAGTTGAGGTAATAATGAGACTATAAGGAGTACCAGTACTGAGTCAATGTGCAGGGTACCAGGTAGTTGAGGTAATAATGAGACTATAAGGAGTACCAGTACTGAGTCAATGTGCAGGGGTACCAGGTAGTTGAGGTAATAATGAGACTATAAGGAGTACCAGTACTGAGTCAATGTGCAGGGGTACCAGGTAGTTGAGGTAATAATGAGACTATAAGGAGTACCAGTACTGAGTCAATGTGCAGGGTACCAGGTAGTTGAGGTAATAATGAGACTATAAGGAGTACCAGTACTGAGTCAATGTGCAGGGGTACCAGGTAGTTGAGGTAATAATGAGGCTATAAGGAGTACCAGTACTGAGTCAATGTGCAGGGGTACCAGGTAGTTGAGTTAATAATGAGACTATAAGGAGAACCAGTACTGAGTCAATGTGCAGGGTACCAGGTAGTTGAGTTAATAATGAGACTATAAGGAGAACCAGTACTGAGTCAATGTGCAGGGTACCAGGTAGTTGAGGTAATAATGAGGCTATAAGGAGTACCAGTACTGAGTCAATGTGCAGGGGTACCAGGTAGTTGAGGTAATAATGAGACTATAAGGAGTACCAGTACTGAGTCAATGTGCAGGGGTACCAGGTAGTTGAGGTAATAATGAAGCTATAAGGAGTACCAGTACTGAGTCAATGTGCAGGGGTACCAGGTAATTTGAGGTAATAATGAGACTATAAGGACAACCAGTACTGAGTCAATGTGCAGGGTACCAGGTAGTTGAGGTAATAATGAGGCTATAAGGAGTACCAGTACTGAGTCAATGTGCAGGGGTACCAGGTAGTTGAGGTAATAATGAGACTATAAGGAGTACCAGTACTGAGTCAATGTGCAGGGGTACCAGGTAGTTGAGGTAATAATGAAGCTATAAGGAGTACCAGTACTGAGTCAATGTGCAGGGGTACCAGGTAGTTGAGGTAATAATGAGACTATAAGGACAACCAGTACTGAGTCAATGTGCAGGGTACCAGGTAGTTGAGGTAATAATGAGACTATAAGGAGAACCAGTACAGAGTCAAGGTGCAGGGGTACCAGGTAGTTGAGGTAATAATGAGGCTATAAGGAGAACCAGTACTGAGTCAATGTGCAGGGGTACCAGGTAGTTGAGGTAATAATGAGACTATAAGGAGTACCAGTACTGAGTCAATGTGCAGGGGTACCAGGTAGTTGAGGTAATAATGAGACTATAAGGAGTACCAGTACTGAGTCAATGTGCAGGGGTACCAGGTAGTTGAGGTAATAATGAAGACTATAAGGAGTACCAGTACTGAGTCAATGTGCAGGGGTACCAGGTAAGTTGAGGTAATAATGAGACTATAAGGAGTAACCAGTACTGAGTCAATGTGCAGGGTACCAGGTAGTTGAGGTAATAATGAGGCTATAAGGAGTACCAGTACTGAGTCAATGTGCAGGGGTACCAGGTAGTTGAGGTAATAATGAGACTATAAGGAGTACCAGTACTGAGTCAATGTGCAGGGGTACCAGGTAGTTGAGGTAATAATGAAGCTATAAGGAGTACCAGTACTGAGTCAATGTGCAGGGGTACCAGGTAGTTGAGGTAATAATGAGACTATAAGGAGTACCAGTACTGAGTCAATGTGCAGGGTACCAGGTAGTTGAGGTAATAATGAGACTATAAGGAGTACCAGTACTGAGTCAATGTGCAGGGGTACCAGGTAGTTGAGGTAATAATGAGACTATAAGGAGTAACCAGTACTGAGTCAATGTGCAGGGGTACCAGGTAGTTGAGGTAATAATGAGACTATAAGGAGTACCAGTACTGAGTCAATGTGCAGGGGTAACAGGTAGTTGAGGTAATAATGAGACTATAAGGAGTACCAGTACTGAGTCAATGTGCAGGGGTAACAGGTAGTTGAGGTAATAATGAGACTATAAGGAGTACCAGTACTGAGTCAATGTGCAGGGTTACCAGGTAGTTGAGGTAATAATGAAGACTATAAGGAGTTCCAGTACTGAGTCAATGTGCAGGGGTACCAGGTAGTTGAGGTAATAATGAGGCTATAAGGAGTACCAGTACTGAGTCAATGTGCATGGGTAACAGGTAGTTGAGGTAATAATGAGACTATAAGGAGTACCAGTACTGAGTCAATGTGCAGGGGTACCAGGTAGTTGAGGTAATAATGAGACTATAAGGAGTACCAGTACTGAGTCAATGTGCTGGGTACCAGGTAGTTGAGGTAATAATGAGACTATAAGGAGTACCAGTACTGAGTCAATGTGCTGGGTACCAGGTAGTTGAGGTAATAATGAGACTATAAGGAGTACCAGTACTGAGTCAATGTGCAGGGGTAACAGGTAGTTGAGGTAATAATGAGACTATAAGGAGTACCAGTACTGAGTCAATGTGCAGGGGTAACAGGTAGTTGAGGTAATAATGAAGCTATAAGGAGTACCAGTACTGAGTCAATGTGCAGGGGTAACAGGTAGTTGAGGTAATAATGAGACTATAAGGAGTACCAGTACTGAGTCAATGTGCAGGGGTAACAGGTAGTTGAGGTAATAATGAAGCTATAAGGAGTACCAGTACTGAGTCAATGTGCAGGTGTACCAGGTAGTTGAGGTAATAATGAAGCTATAAGGAGTACCAGTACTGAGTCAATGTGCAGGGGTAACAGGTAGTTGAGGTAATAATGAGACTATAAGGAGTACCAGTACTGAGTCAATGTGCAGGGGTAACAGGTAGTTGAGGTAATAATGAAGCTATAAGGAGTACCAGTACTGAGTCAATGTGCAGGGTACCAGGTAGTTGAGGTAATAATGAAGCTATAAGGAGTACCAGTACTGAGTCAATGTGCAGGGGTACCAGGTAGTTGAGGTAATAATGAGACTATAAGGAGAACCAGTACTGAGTCAATGTGCAGGGTACCAGGTAGTTGAGGTAATAATGAGACTATAAGGAGTACCAGTACTGAGTCAATGTCCAGGGGTACCAGGTAGTTGAGGTAATAATGAGACTATAAGGAGTACCAGTACTGAGTCAATGTGCAGGGGTACCAGGTAGTTGAGGTAATAATGAGGCTATAAGGACAACCAGTACTGAGTCAATGTGCAGGGGTACCAGGTAGTTGAGGTAATAATGAGACTATAAGGAGTACCAGTACTGAGTCAATGTGCAGGGGTACCAGGTAGTTGAGGTAATAATGAGACTATAAGGAGTACTAGTACTGAGTCAATGTCCAGGGGTACCAGGTAGTTGAGGTAATAATGAGACTATAAGGAGTACCAGTACTGAGTCAATGTGCAGGGGTACCAGGTAGTTGAGGTAATAATGAGGCTATAAGGAGTACCAGTACTGAGTCAATGTGCAGGGGTACCAGGTAGTTGAGTTAATAATGAGACTATAAGGAGAACCAGTACTGAGTCAATGTGCAGGGTACCAGGTAGTTGAGTTAATAATGAGACTATAAGGAGAACCAGTACTGAGTCAATGTGCAGGGTACCAGGTAGTTGAGGTAATAATGAGGCTATAAGGAGTACCAGTACTGAGTCAATGTGCAGGGGTACCAGGTAGTTGAGGTAATAATGAGACTATAAGGAGTACCAGTACTGAGTCAATGTGCAGGGTACCAGGTAGTTGAGGTAATAATGAGGCTATAAGGAGTACCAGTACTGAGTCAATGTACAGGGTACCAGGTAGTTGAGGTAATAATGAGACTATAAGGAGTACCAGTACTGAGTCAATGTGCAGGGTACCAGGTAGTTGAGGTAATAATGAGACTATAAGGAGTACCAGTACTGAGTCATTGTGCAGGGTACCAGGTAGTTGAGGTAATAATGAGACTATAAGGAGTACCAGTACTGAGTCAATGTACAGGGTACCAGGTAGTTGAGGTAATAATGAGACTATAAGGAGTACCAGTACTGAGTCAATGTGAAGGGGTACCAGGTAGTTGAGGTAATAATGAGACTATAAGGAGAACCAGTACTGAGTCAATGTGCAGGGGTACCAGGTAGTTGAGGTAATAATGAGACTATAAGGAGTACCAGTACTGAGTCAATGTGCAGGGATAACAGGTAGTTGAGGTAATAATGAGGCTATAAGGAGTACCAGTACTGAGTCAATGTGCAGGGGTACCAGGTAGTTGAGGTAATAATGAAGCTATAAGGAGTACCAGTACTGAGTCAATGTGCAGGGGTACCAGGTAGTTGAGGTAATAATGAAGCTATAAGGAGTACCAGTACTGAGTCAATGTGCAGGGGTACCAGGTAGTTGAGGTAATAATGAGACTATAAGGACAACCAGTACTGAGTCAATGTGCAGGGTACCAGGTAGTTGAGGTAATAATGAGACTATAAGGAGAACCAGTACTGAGTCAAGGTGCAGGGGTACCAGGTAGTTGAGGTAATAATGAGACTATAAGGACAACCAGTACTGAGTCAATGTGCAGGGGTACCAGGTAGTTGAGGTAATAATGAGACTATAAGGAGTACCAGTACTGAGTCAATGTGCAGGGGTACCAGATAGTTGAGGTAATAATGAGACTATAAGGAGTACCAGTACTGAGTCAATGTGCAGGGTACCAGGTAGTTGAGTTAATAATGAGACTATAAGGAGAACCAGTACTGAGTCAATGTGCAGGGTACCAGGTAGTTGAGGTAATAATGAGGCTATAAGGAGTACCAGTACTGAGTCAATGTGCAGGGGTACCAGGTAGTTGAGGTAATAATGAGACTATAAGGAGTACCAGTACTGAGTCAATGTGCAGGGGTACCAGGTAGTTGAGGTAATAATGAGACTATAAGGAGTACCAGTACTGAGTCAATGTGCAGGGTACCAGGTAGTTGAGGTAATAATGAGGCTATAAGGAGTACCAGTACTGAGTCAATGTGCAGGGGTACCAGGTAGTTGAGGTAATAATGAGACTATAAGGAGTACCAGTACTGAGTCAATGTGCAGGGTACCAGGTAGTTGAGGTAATAATGAGACTATAAGGAGTACCAGTACTGAGTCAATGTGCAGGGGTACCAGGTAGTTGAGGTAATAATGAGACTATAAGGAGTACCAGTACTGAGTCAATGTGCAGGGGTACCAGGTAGTTGAGGTAATAATGAGACTATAAGGAGTACCAGTACTGAGTCAATGTGCAGGGATAACAGGTAGTTGAGGTAATAATGAGGCTATAAGGAGTACCAGTACTGAGTCAATGTGCAGGGGTACCAGGTAGTTGAGGTAATAATGAAGCTATAAGGAGTACCAGTACTGAGTCAATGTGCAGGGGTACCAGGTAGTTGAGGTAATAATGAAGCTATAAGGAGTACCAGTACTGAGTCAATGTGCAGGGGTACCAGGTAGTTGAGGTAATAATGAGACTATAAGGACAACCAGTACTGAGTCAATGTGCAGGGTACCAGGTAGTTGAGGTAATAATGAGACTATAAGGAGAACCAGTACTGAGTCAAGGTGCAGGGGTACCAGGTAGTTGAGGTAATAATGAGACTATAAGGACAACCAGTACTGAGTCAATGTGCAGGGGTACCAGGTAGTTGAGGTAATAATGAGACTATAAGGAGTACCAGTACTGAGTCAATGTGCAGGGGTACCAGATAGTTGAGGTAATAATGAGACTATAAGGAGTACCAGTACTGAGTCAATGTGCAGGGTACCAGGTAGTTGAGTTAATAATGAGACTATAAGGAGAACCAGTACTGAGTCAATGTGCAGGGTACCAGGTAGTTGAGGTAATAATGAGGCTATAAGGAGTACCAGTACTGAGTCAATGTGCAGGGGTACCAGGTAGTTGAGGTAATAATGAGACTATAAGGAGTACCAGTACTGAGTCAATGTGCAGGGGTACTAGGTAGTTGAGGTAATAATGAGACTATAAGGAGTACCAGTACTGAGTCAATGTGCAGGGTACCAGGTAGTTGAGGTAATAATGAGGCTATAAGGAGTACTAGTACTGAGTCAATGTGCAGGGGTACCAGGTAGTTGAGGTAATAATGAGACTATAAGGAGTACCAGTACTGAGTCAATGTGCAGGGGTACCAGGTAGTTGAGGTAATAATGAGACTATAATGAGTACCAGTACTGAGTCAATGTGCAGGGGTACCAGGTAGTTGAGGTAATAATGAGACTATAAGGAGTACCAGTACTGAGTCAATGTGCAGGGGTACCAGGAAGTTGAGGTATTTGAGGTAATATCTACATGTAGGTGGTGGTAAAAGTGATTAGGGAATCAGGATAGAGATTACATCTCCTCATCCAGGGAGTGCACACACACACACACACAGACACACACAGCCACACACAGCCACACACAGCCACACACACAGCCACACACACAGCCACACACAGCCACACACACACACACACACACACACACACACACACACACACACACACACACACACACACACACACACACACACACACACACACACACACACACACACACAGGGAGGGAATGTTGTGTTTGTTTAATATTATTTTAGGACTATGAAAATGTACAAAATAATTACCTTATGGATTAAGAAAACAACAAAATAAATGGGAAAATGGGAGAGGAGAAATGACTAGAGACAGTGTTGTTTAACTCACTGACCATGACCCATGAGTTATTCTTACCTTTGTTCAGTAGAAATGTCTCCCTCTCTAAAGTTTCTAGGAGGATCCATAGACCAGTCACTCTTCATGGACACACAGCTGGGAACAGGGGAGGCTGGTCTCTCCTGCTTGATTGGGCTTCAACACAACAGAGACAAACATTACATCTCTCACAGACAGTGATTTGTTTAACCTCTTGAGTATACAGGGGGTGCTGTTTCAACTTCGACATTTTGCGTTCCCAAATTAAACTGTCTCGTACTCAATTGCTCTTGCTCGTACAATATGCATATTATTATTACTATTGGATAGAAAACAATCTCTAGTTTCTAAAACCGTTTGAATTATGTCTGTGGGTGAACCAGAACTCTTTCTGCAGCAAAAATCATGACAGGAACTGCGAAGGTCTGAAAACTAGGCTCTGTTCTGAGATCAGTTTAAAACGCTGTATGTGTCCTATGGGTCGAAATGAACTGCACCCGCCTTCCCCTGGATGTCAGTAACCAATGAGAAGTGGAATGGAGTCTCTACGTATTTCTCAGAGTTTATAAAAGGCAATGGAGTGACATGTCCGTTCTTTTGGACGCTCGTCAAGACGCAAGAGAGGACATCAGAATGGCATGCTCAAAAGCTCTCGTTATCGGCCTAAGATATATCCGTCTGTGATTTAATTCGATATAGGTGTTAGAAACATCATAACGAAGTTATTTTAAACCGATTTATATCAGTTTATGCGAGTATATTGCTATTTTCGGAATTTTTGTAGTATTGTGTTTGGAGGATTTGGACATGTGTGTGCCACGTAGCTATTGTTAGCTGCTAATTACGAAGTTGAAGAGGACGTTTTACAACAAAGCAACGATTCTTTTGGACAAAGGACACCTTGCCCAAGATTCTGATGGAAGCTCGTCCAAAAGTAAGAGCTATTTATGATTTTATTCCGTATTTATGTGGAAAAATGTAAACGCATTTGTCGGCCATTATTGCGGCACTAGTCTGGCTGTAACGCACACTGTATGTCTAGTAACGTTAATTTTAAAAATCTAACTCAGCGGTTGCATTAATAACTAATGCATCTTTCATTAGCTGTCCAACCTGTATTTTTTTTGTCAATCTAATCGATAAATAATCGTAAACATAGGTGCCTTTCCAAGATGGCGCTGGCCAGAATGCATGACCTGTTGCCACTGATCACCTTGAATAACAACGATTTGTACTGCTAAATATGCACATTTTCGAACAAAACCTATATGCATTGTGTAATATGATGTTACAGGACTGTCATCTGATGAAGTATATCAAGGTTAGTAAAAAATTATATATCTTTTGCTGTATTGTTACGATCGCTAACCTGTGCTGCTGGTAAATTGCTTGTGTTTTAGGCTATGGTGGTAAGCTAATATAATGCTATATTGTGTATTCGCTGTAAAACACTTGAAAAATATGAAATATTGGCTGGATTCACAAGATGTTGGTCTTTCATTTGCTGTATGCTGTGTATTTTTCAGAAATGTTTTAGGATGAGTATTTTGGTAATTGACGTCGGTCTCTGTAATTATTCCGGCTGCTTCCAACACTATTTCAGATTGCAGCTGCAATGTAGAACTGTGATTTATACCTGAAATATGCACATTTTTCTAAAAAAACATATGCTATACCATAAATATGTTATCAGACTGTCATCTTATGAAGTTGTTTCTTGGTTAGTGGCTATATATATCTTTATTTAGTCGAATTAGTGATAGCTACTGATGGAGTAAAAAACTGGTGGATAAAAAGTGGTGTCTTTTGCTAACGTGGTTAGCTAATAGATTTACATATTGTGTCTTCCTTGTAAAACATTTTAAAAGTCAGAAATGATGGCTGGATTCACAAGATCTGTATCTTTCATCTGGTGTCTTGGACTTGGGATTTAATGATATTTAGATGCTAGTATTTACTTGTGACGCTATGCTAGGCTATGCTAGTCAGCTTTTTTACTGTGGGGGGTGCTCCCGGATCCGGGTTTGGGAGGAATTAGAGGTTAAAATCTATCACTTGATGGTTTCATTTCAGAGAGTCATCAATCATGTTTTTTTGCAAAATGCTATATATCTGACTCACTCTAAAATGTGACCGATCGGCTCAATTTGGTAATTAACTAAATAAACAAAATGTATGGTGTTTTTGGTTTATGTCAGTTTAATTGTTTGTTATGCTTTAAGTGGTTATTTTATGGTTGTAAGTGATACAATTATCTAGAAGATTGTATATTTAGAACTCTGAGTAATTACTACTTTAGTAAGGAATTACACATTATTCAGTACTACTGCAGTTGCTACATAATTTCAATAGATGGCAACATAAGACCACAAAATTATATTTCAGGAGATGAGTTCAGTTTTCTCCCTGGATACACCACCACTCCCCTCACAGGAAAACTCCTGTGTGCTTCTTTCTGTCCCTTTACACACTGCTAACGCAAGATGACTGAAAAAGCATTTAACAGATTACTGTGAAGTAATATAATGATGATTCATGTTTATTATCACCTGTTTTTATCGGAAAACGAAGGGCATGTTGAGGTAAATTTACTAACCAGGAGGGTTGAATTATGTAATTTATTGGTGGGCTGGAAGACGCACTCTTGTCTTTTCTATTCCGAGGTTGTTTACTCGCAATATCAGATATTAAGATGTTTTATAATGAATGTTTACTGAGGTTGAGGTTCTGACTAGTGATTATTTACCCAGTGTTCAATACCTGCTATTGAGGCGCCCTGAAAATAATATTCAAAAGATTGGTCCTTGGACACAGAGGGGTTAAACACTAAAGTTACCGTCCATCTAGTGAAGAGAGGAGAACCGGACAGAGGTAGATATTAGATTACTTTTTATTATGCATGTATACTAAGGTTGAGGCTCTGACTAGTGATTATTTACCCGGGGTTCAATACCTGCTATAATCACTATATTTTTGCTCTCCCAAAAGCAACACAGCCCTAATACAAGATATATAGCTAACTAAAGTAATGTGACCATTTTAGAAAATCATGGGACATACAGTCTGTGGTTTCATGCTATTTTATGTCAATCATATTGCTGCTTGTAGCCTATAACTGATGCTTCGTGATCTTATGCTTCCATCTATTGTTAATATTTAGCAATTAAAAGTTGTTAGTTCACGTACAGACATTGGTGAGGCAGCTGAAAAAATAAAGTGTATTTTTAATTCCTTAGATCTCAAACCTGCCCCACCTATCCTACGCCAGTTGCTGGACTTTCATATAGATGTTACCAGGTCACACAGTTCAAACCACATTTGAAAAACATGTCTTGTTCATCAAGTGTTCTTCCTTGCAATAACAAATATAATAAAATAACAAAACAATAAAAGCAAAATGCTTAGACAGGTTTTAATTATCAAAATAATCAAAATGCTATTTAGTACTAAAATAGTTTCTAGAAGTCTTCTACGCTACCCTACCCTGGAATTAGGGTTAAGGGTTAAGGCTAAAATAGGTAATACGTAGGGTTAGAGTTTCTGTAGAGCACTTTGTGACATCTGCTGATGTAAAAAGGGCTTTATAAATACATTTGATTGATTGTTTGGTTTAGGGGTTTAAAGGCAAAAAATCAGTATGGGTTTATAGCTCCGTTGCTCCTCCATGTGGCCTTCTGTGGGTACTACATAACTCATTCACAACACCTGCTTGGCTCATAATCTGAGGTAGCAACTGCGTCAGATCTACAAATCAATGATCTAGACCTGTCCATTTGGTTTGTAACTCAGTGAACCTGCGCAGCATTCGCTCAATTCGATGACTACGAACAAAGATTTAGATGCATATCTAATTACCCAGCAGCCATTTAGAAACAAGATGTCGTAACAAATAAATTATCTTATTTCAAAAATGTATTCTGGCTGTTTAAATCGGCCACATTTGAAAAAGAGGACAGAAATAATAGTAATAATAATTTAATAAAGATATACCCATCTAAAATCTATTAACTGAAAATCTGAGAACAGTAATATTGAAGGTACCCATAAGCAACCATTTCTGATGAAAAAACAAATGTGATGCAATTTGGAAATAAACTGTTAATAATTATTTTAAAAATTGTCATCTCACCTCTTAGCTTTGGTGTCATGTTCCCCAGAGAGTCTCATTTTAGAGGCAGGGCCCCCCTCCTCTCTCTCCCCAGAGAGACTCATTTTAGAGGCAGGGCCCCCCTCCTCTCTCTCCCCAGAGAGACTCATTTTAGAGCACTGACCCCTAAACAGAGATCCAGCATGTTGGTTGTGGTTAACACAGTGACCCCTAAACAGAGATCCAACATGTTGGTTGTGGTTAACACAATAATTCTTGAATGTCAATTGTTATCATTTATTAATGATCTCTTATGAAACAGTTTAACAGACATAGAAACAGTCATTTGATTAATGCAATCACATGAACATGTAGTTGTGAAATGACATCTCCATGGTAACTGTCAATAATAATAATAATAATAATAAGTAACTGTTTTTTAAGGTAGTTATAAACAGTACAGCAACACAAGGACATGTCTCACACTTATTTGTGTGAATTAAAAGTAGGATATGTATTGTCTTTCAATCTGTTGTTTTCTAAATATATCTGAGAATGTAAACAGAAGGGCTAAACGGACATGATTGATCTGAGGGGGAAATCATTGATCCATTCAGAAAGGTTTTTTGCATCAAGTAAGAGATTTTATATTATGTAAAGTAGACTAGGTTATAATGTATAGTAGTGGGTTGTTAGTGATATGTAGATGTTATATTGTGTAAAGTAGACTAGGTTATAATGTATAATAGTGGGTTGTTAGTGATATGTAGATGTTATATTATGTAAAGTAGACTAGGTTATAATGTATAGTAGTGGGTTGTTAGTGATATGTAGATGTTATATTATGTAAAGTAGACTAGGTTATAATGTATAGTAGTGGGTTGTTAGTGATATGTAGATGTTATATTATGTAAAGTAGACTAGGTTATAATGTATAGTAGTGGGTTGTTAGTGATATGTAGATGTTATATTATGTAAAGTAGGCTAGGTTATAATGTATAGTAGTGGGTTGTTAGTGATATGTAGATGTTATATTATGTAAAGTAGACCAGGTTATAATGTATAGTAGTGGGTTGTTAGTGATATGTTATATTATGTAAAGTAGACCAGGTTATAATGTATAGTAGTGGGTTGTTAGTGATATGTAGATGTTATATAATGTAAAGTAGACTAGGTTATAATATATAATAGTGGGTTGTTAGTGATATGTAGATGTTATATTGTGTAAAGTAGACTAGGTTATACTGTATAGTAGAGGGTTGTTAGTGATATGTAGGTTGAGGTCTATACCTCAGCTATAGCCTACATATCATAGATGACCAGTCTAAACCTGTTCAGATCAGTTCACAGAGACCATCAGGTTTGTCAACAACAGTGATCATAGCTCCAACTTACTCTGACTATTGAATGTCTGACATCGACCTAACCTTATAATAGTTTGTAGGTAGCCTAGATCTGCAGTACGAGAGTCTGCCCGTCTTTCCTACATATCAACACATTTATTTAATGTTACTAGAAGTATGTGTTACAGTTTCCAAAGCCATTTTGTAACTGCGTGGGCTACAAACATATTTTTAATTTCATATGAGGAAATCACATAACTTACAGTCACTGGTACAGCCGCCTGTTTTCTTGCAGATGAAGTAGCTTTCAGAGACAACTCATTCAACCAGCCTAAACAACAGTAAATAAAAGATGTCAAATGGTCAAAAGTGAATCCTGATAGAGCCATATACATTAGAGAGAGGTATATATATCCTGATAGAGCCATATACATTAGAGAGAGGTATATATATCCTGATAGAGCCATATACATTAGAGAGAGGTATATATATCCTGATATAGCCATGTACATTAGAGAGAGGTATATATATCCTGATATAGCCATGTACATTAGAGAGAGGTATATATATCCTGATATAGCCATATACATTAGAGAGAGGTATATATATCCTGATAGAGCCATATACATTAGAGAGAGGTATATATATCCTGATATAGTCATATACATTAGAGAGAGGTATATATATCCTGATAGAGCCATATACATTAGAGAGAGGTATATATATCCTGATAGAGCCATATACATTAGAGAGAGGTATATATATCCTGATAGAGCCATATACATTAGAGGTATATTGCTACAGATGTCAGATCTTAATTTGAGCCAGTTTGCTACAGCAGGAAAGTAATCAATAGGGTTAACCCAGTATCAATAGGGTTAACCCAGTATCAGTATCAATAGTGTTAACCCAGTATCAGTATAAATAGGGTTAACCCAGTATCAGTATAAATAGGGTTAACCCAGTATCAGTATAAATAGGGTTAACCCAGTATCAGTATAAACAGGGTTAACCCAGTATCAGTATAAACAGGGTTAACCCAGTATCAGTATAAACAGGGTTAACCCAGTATCAGTATGAATAGGGTTAACCCAGTATCAGCATAAATAATGTTAACCCAGTATCAGTATAGATAGTGTTAACCCAGTATTAGTATAAGTAGGGTTAACCCAGTTTTAGTATCAATAGTGTTAACCCAGTATCAGTATCAATAGTGTTAACCCAGTATCAGTATAAATAGTGTTAACCCAGTATCAGTATAAACAGTGTTAACCCAGTATCAGTATCAATAGTGTTAACCCAGTATCAGTATAAACAGTGTTAACCCAGTATCAGTATAAATAGGGTTAACCCAGTATCAGTATAAACAGGGTTAACCCAGTATCAGTATAAACAGTGTTAACCCAGTATCAGTATAAACAGGGTTAACCCAGTATCAGTATAAATAGGGTTAACCCAGTATCAGTATAAATAGGGTTAACCCAGTATCAGTATAAATAGGGTTAACCCAGTATCAGTATAAATAGGGTTAAAACTTTTTCTGGCTGCAAGCCCGAGGCCGCCCACAATATGACAACAGCCACTTCAAGTGTAGGGCGCGAAATTCAAAATATATTTTTTAGAAATATTTAACTTTCACACATTAACAAGTCCAATACAGCAAATGAAAGGTACACATCTTGTGAATCCAGCCAACATGTCCGATTTTTAAATTGTTTTACAGCGAAAACAGCACGTATATTTATGTTAGCTCACCACCAAATACAAAAAAGGACAGACATTTTTCACAGCACAGGTAGCATGCACAAAGCCAACCTAACTAACCAAGAACCAACCAAACTAACCAACAAACAACTTCATCAGATGACAGTCTTATAACATGTTATTCAATAAATCTATGTTTTGTTCGAAAAATGTGCATATTTCAGGTATAAATCATAGTTTACATTGCAGCTACAATCAGAAATTGCACCGAAAGCAGCCATAATATTTACAGACACCAACGTCAAATACCTAATTACTCATCATAAAACATTTCTGAAAAATACATAGTGTACAGCAAATGAAAGACAGGCATCTTGTGATTCCAGCCAATATTTCCGATTTATCAAGTGTTTTACAGCGAAAACACAATATAGCGTTATATTAGCTTACCACAATAGCCAGAAACACAAGCCATTTCCCAGTAGCAAAAGTTAGCGATCGTAACAAACCAGCAAAGGATATATAATTTTTGACTAACCTTGATATGCTTCATCAGATGACAGTCCTATAACATCAGGTTATACATACACTTATGTTTTGTTCGAAAATGTGCATATTTAGAGCTGAAATCTGTGGTTATACATTGTGCTAAGGTAGCATATTTTTCCCACAACGTCCGGATTTTTTCTGACACTTTTTCTGACACACATATTCTGACCAAATAGCTATTCATAAACATAACTAAAAAATACATGTTGTATTGGAAATGATAGATACACTAGTTCTTAATGCAATCGCCGTGTTAGAATTCTAAAAAATAACTTCATTACGACATACAGCTTCGGTATAGCTAGAGAGTACCCAAAAGCTGGGCGCCAACGACTAGTTCACATGTACGACAGATATATGAAATAGCATCATAAAATGTTTCCTACTTTTGCTGATCTTTCATCAGAATGTTGGACAAGGGGTCCTTTGTCGGGAACAATCGTTGTTTGGATTTAGAACGGCCTTTTTCCCTCTCGATTTAGCAAGCGCACTAGCCAAGTGGCACGAATCTCTCCATGTCAACAAACGGAAGAGAACGGAACACGGCAAAACTCCCGAAAAAAATTCAATAATCTGATTAAACTATATTGAAAAAACATACTTTACGATGATATGGTCACATGTATCAAATAAAATCAAAGCCGGAGATAGTAGTCGCCTATAACGACAGCTTTTCATAAGGCAATCCCCGGTTCCTTCTCGCGCCTTCCTGAAAACAGGAAATGGGTGACACGTCATTCCAAGAGGATTCATTCCACTTCAGACCAAGATAAACACTCAATTTCTTCTCTCACTGCCTCTTGACATCTAGTGGAAGGTGTATGACGTGCACGTATACTAATACGTATCATGCCCATTTATAGGCAGGAAGTAGAACAGAGCCTCGATTTCAGACTTTCCACTTCCTGGTCGAGAAGTTTGTGCCAAATGAGTTCTGTTTCACTCACAGATATAATTCAAAAACGGTTTTAGAAACTAGAGAGTGTTTTCTATCCAATAGTAATAATAATATGCATATTGTACGAGCAAGAATTGAGTACGAGGCCGTTTGAAATGGGCACCTTTTATCCAGGCTACTCAATACTGCCCCTGCTGCCCAAACAGGTTAACCCAGTACTAGTGTCAGGATTCTCACCTTGTAGCCTGAATTCACAACCAGAACATGTCAAGTCATTGAGATATTTTCTGTTCTGCTGAGAGAGCACCTTCCTGATGACTAGCGCTCTGTATATTCTGATGGATGAGGCCTGAGCTGGAATGTGAAGCTAACTGAAGCTGTCTAACTTTAGAAAACCAGTATATCTAGCCTGTATCATAGTATACCCCTCAGGCTACGTTCAGGTTTCAGCATCAGGCAGGTATCAACAGCCGAGTCGTAGGCTACAACCTGGGTTGTATTCATTAGTTTACTCCACAGCCAACAGTTTTAAAATGTTACAGAAACAGTTTACTCCAAACACTGTACAACGTGGACTAAACGGTTTCTGTTGCCAAACGTTTTGCTACGGTCGGCACTAATGAATACACACAACCTGTTTTGAGGAAGTGTAATTTGTTGTTAGGCTTTCCACAATATTTATGTGTCTCTCTTTCACACAACAAACCTTACTGAGTGAAAAGCATAAAACGTAGATTAGAAAGAGAAAATGTTTGTTTGTTGCTTGTTGTGTTTTAAGCCTGTTTTGAGAAGACAAGTCTATAGACCTATGATACAGTACACTCTTAGAATAAAGGGTTCCAAACGGGTCCTCCGGCTGTCCCCATAGGAGAACGCTTTTGGGTTCCAGGTAGAACCCTTCTGGCTTCCATGTAGAACCCTCTGTGGAAAGGGTTCTGTTTGGAACGCAAAAGGGTTCTACCTAGTACCAAAAAGGGTTCTACAAAAGGTTATCCTATGGGGACAGCCAAATAACCTTTTAGATTCTAGATAGTGTAGGAGCGATCACCCTGGGGCACAGAGATGGGCACAGAACGAATTCACCCCACGCATCTAATTTATATCGAACACATTTTAAGGAGAGTAGGACTATTATAACACTGTCCACCAAATATATCATCAACTATATGAATACACATAACAATATCATCAACTACATGAATACACATATCAATATCATCAACTATATTAATACACATAACAATATCATCAACTATATGAATACACATAACAATATCATCAACTATATGAATACAGATAACATTATCATCAACTATATGAATACACATAACAATATCATCAACTATATGAATACATATAACAATATCATCAACTATATGAATACACATATCAATATCATCAACTATATGAATACACATAACAATATCATCAACTATATGAATACACATATCAATATCATCAACTATATGAATACACATAACAATATCATCAACTATATGAATACACATAACAATATCATCAACTATATGAATACACATAACAATATCATCAACTATATGAATACACATAACAATATCATCAACTATATGAATACACATAACAATATCATCAACTATATGAATATACATAACAATATCACCAACTATATGAATACACATAACAATATCATCAACTATATGAATACACATAACAATATCATCAACTATATGAATACACATAACAATATCATCAACTATATGAATATACATAACAATATCATCAACTATATAAATACACATAACAATATCATTAACTATATGAATACACATTACAATATCATCAACTATATGAATACACATAACAATATCATCAACTATATGAATACACATAACAATATCATCAACTATATGAATACACATAACAATATCATCAACTATATGAATACACATAACAATATCATCAACTATATTAATACACAATCGTCGTCTTACCTTTTATCTCTCAATAGAAACAGTCTGAATGATCATTCGGTCGTCAAAGTTACTTTTGTTTGCTCTGCTCAATTTCATATCAGGTTCTGCCTGTTCTCTCTCCCACTCCCTCTCTCTTTACAGCTCTTACAATGTGCCTTGGAATACATTCTACAACTGTCTGGAACTCTATTGGAGGGATGTGACACCATTCTTCCACAAGAAATTCCATAATTTGGTGTTTTGTTGATGGTGGTGTTCTATTGTGTTGAGACCTGGTGTTTTGTTGATGGTTGTGTTCTATTGTGTTGAGGCCTGGTGTTCTGTTGATGGTTGTGTTCTATTGTGTTGAGACCTGGTGTTCTGTTGATGGTGGAGTTCTATTGTGTTAAGACCTGGTGTTCTGTTGATGGTTGTGTTCTATTGTGTTGAGACCTGGTGTTCTGTTGATGGTTGTGTTCTATTGTGTTGAGGCCTGGTGTTCTGTTGATGGTTGTGTTCTATTGTGTTGAGACCTGGTGTTCTGTTGATGGTGGAGTTCTATTGTGTTAAGACCTGGTGTTCTGTTGATGGTTGTGTTCTATTGTGTTGAGACCTGGTGTTCTGTTGATGGTTGTGTTCTATTGTGTTGAGGCCTGGTGTTCTGTTGATGGTGGTGTTCTATTGTGTTGAGACCTGGTGTTCTGTTGATGGTTGTGTTCAATTGTGTTGAGACCTGGTGACTGAGACATGGCATATTGTGAAACATCAGCAAGTTCATCATCACTGAAACACTTCCCGAGCACGGTCGCAGTCTCTCAGCTCCTCTCTCCCCAGGGGTAGCAGCTCCTCTCTCCCCAGGGGTAGCAGCTCCTCTCTCCCCGGGGGTAGCAGCTCCTCTCTCCCCAGGGGTAGCAGCTCCTCTCTCCCCGGGGGTAGCAGCTCCTCTCTCCCCGGGGGTAGCAGCTCCTCTCTCCCCAGGGGTAACAGCTCCTCTCCCCTCAGGGGTAGCAGCTCCTCTCTCCCCGGGGGTAGCAGCTCCTCTCTCCCCAGGGATTTGAAGATATTGGGGGCTACTTTTGAACACATACATCTACAGTGTTTTGCCAAAAACCACTCAACAACTTCAAACATTGACTCTGACCTGTCCAATGAGCCAAACTGATTAAATAATCCCACAGTACCTCTCTCTCTCACTCACACACACACACACACACACACACACACACACACACACACACACACACACACACACACACACACACACACACACACACACACTTATCCTATTCTTCTGTTGCTGTGTCTTGTCTGGTGTCTCTCTCCATCATATCCTATTCTTCTGTTGCTGTCTCTGAGTGTTGTCTGGTGTGTCTCTTTAGTTTTGCAATCCAAAAAGGTCAAGGGGATACTGTGGTAGCTTAACTAGTTTTGGGCCTGTGTTGGGCTGTTGTGGTGACTGTATTACTGCCACACCGGCAGTCATGAGTAATGACCGCAGTCAAATTCCACAAGACTTTTGAGTCATGCTACAATACTCTTCTTATGCACCACCTTGCATTCCGTATATGGTTTGATTTCCAGGGTACAGAAGAGTATTAGACCCACATATGGTTTGATTTCCAGGGTACAGAAGAGTATGAGGCGCGTGAAGAAAAAACAAAGAAAAAATAATGAAAGGTGGTGGTACTTGGATTATAATTTTTTGCTTTTTTTTTTAAGTAGCAAAAATGTCATTAAGAAAGTAGCAGTATTTTGAAAATAAACTGACAATATTTTAAGAATAAACTTGAAATGTAATTTTGAGAATCAAGTCACAATTTTTTGATAGTACAGTCGTGGCCAAAAGGTTTGAGAATGACACAAATATTACTTTTCACAGTCTGCTGCCTCAGTTTGTATGATGGCTATTTGCATATACTCCAGAATGTTATGAAGAGTGATCAGATGAATTGCAATTAATTGCAAAGTCCCTCTTTGCCATGCAAATTAACTGAATCCCCCAAAAATATTTCCACCGCATTTCAGCCCTGCCACAAAAGGCCCATCTGACATCATGTCAGTGATTCTCTCGTTAACACAGGTGTGAGTGTTGACGAGGACAAGGCTGGAGATCACTCTGTCATGCTGATTGAGTTCGAATAACAGACTGGGAGCTTCAAAAGGAGGGTGGTGCTTGGAATCATTGTTCTTCCTCTGTCAACCATGGTTACCTGCAAGGAAACACGTGCCGTCATCATTGCTTTGCACAAAAAGGTCTTCACAGGCAAGAATATTGCTGCCAGTTTTTAATGTAGATGTTCCAAAGGTGCTCATCAGTGGTTTGTATGAGGCTTGTAGACAGTGGTTTGTATGAGGCTTGTAGACAGTGGTTTGTATGAGGCTTGTAGACAGTGGTTTGTATGAGGCTTGTAGACAGTGGTTTGTATGAGGCTTGTAGACAGTGGTTTGTATGAGGCTTGTAGACAGTGGTTTGTATGATGCTTGTAGACAGTGGTTTGTATGAGGCTTGTAGACAGTGGTTTGTATGAGGCTTGTAGACAGTGGTTTGTATGATGCTTGTAGACAGTGGTTTGTATGAGGCTTGTAGACAGTGGTTTGTATGAGGCTTGTAGACAGTGGTTTGTATGAGGCTTGTAGACAGTGGTTTGTATGAGGCTTGTAGACAGTGGTTTGTATGAGGCTTGTAGACAGTGGTTTGTATGAGGCTTGTAGACAGTGGTTTGTATGAGGCTTGTAGACAGTGGTTTGTATGAGGCTTGTAGACAGTGGTTTGTATGATGCTTGTAGACAGTGGTTTGTATGAGGCTTGTAGACAGTGGTTTGTATGAGGCTTGTAGACAGTGGTTTGTATGAGGCTTGTAGACAGTGGTTTGTATGAGGCTTGTAGACAGTGGTTTGTATGAGGCTTGTAGACAGTGGTTTGTATGAGGCTTGTAGACAGTGGTTTGTATGAGGCTTGTAGACAGTGGTTTGTATGAGGCTTGTAGACAGTGGTTTGTATGAGGCTTGTAGACAGTGGTTTGTATGATGCTTGTAGACAGTGGTTTGTATGAGGCTTGTAGACAGTGGTTTGTATGAGGCTTGTAGACAGTGGTCTGTATGAGGCTTGTAGACAGTGGTTTGTATGAGGCTTGTAGACAGTGGTTTGTATGAGGCTTGTAGACAGTGGTTTGTATGAGGCTTGTAGACAGTGGAGGCCTGGAGTTGCTAAACTTGTTTATGTTAATTAACAGTCATTTACCTTCAGGTCAGGACTTTTGCATGACAATAACCTGCAGACAAGTAAATCAAGCTCTAAGCCTGTGTCTTGGTCACCTAAATCATCCTCTTCCCTACTGTCGGGTTCACCTAGGAGTCATGAAAAGGGTTGTACCAAAGTGTTTGATGTATTAGAATAATTTATTATTCTGATGTTGTATTAATAGAAGGGAAGGGGTTATAAGACCCCTCCCTCGTTACATTAATAGGGTCCTAGACTACAGATGAACAATATATTTACATGGTGAGGTTTTAATAGAAGGGAAGGGGTTATAAGACCCCTCCCTCCTTACATTAATAGAGTCCTAGACTACAGAGGAACAATATATTTACGTGATGAGGTTTTAATATTGTTCCACAGTTGTTTTCTAATTCTCTCTCTCTGCCTCATTAAAAAGAGGCCCCTCTGAGTAATGTGTGACTTTGAAGAAGGAGCTCTGCAGGGGAGTGGAGGAGATAAGACTAGTCAAACATTACACAAGAAATCAGCTTTGGGGGAGATAAGACTAGTCACACATTACACAATAAATCAGCTTTGGAGGAGATAAGACTAGTCACACATTACACAATAAATCAGCTTTGGGGAGTGGAGGAGATATGACTAGTCACACATTACACAATAAATCAGCTTTGGAGGAGATAAGACTAGTCACACATTACACAATAAATCAGCTTTGGAGGAGATAAGACTAGTCACACATTACACAATAAATCAGCTTTGGAGGAGATAAGACTAGTCACACATTACACAAGATATCAGCTTTGGAGGAGATAAGACTAGTCACACATTACACAATAAATCAGCTTTGGAGGAGATAAGACTAGTCACACATTACACAAGAAATCAGCTTTGGAGGAGATAAGACTAGTCACACATTACACAAGAAATCAGCTTTGGAGGAGATAAGACTAGTCACACATTACACAAGAAATCAGCTTTGGGGAGTGGAGGAGATAAGACTAGTCACACATTACACAAGAAATCAGCTTTGGAGGAGATAAGACTAGTCACACATTACACAAGAAATCAGCTTTGGAGGAGATAAGACTAGTCACACATTACACAAGAAATCAGCTTTGGGGAATGGAGGAGATAAGACTAGTCACACATTACACAATAAATCAGCTTTGGAGGAGATAAGACTAGTCACACATTACACAATAAATCAGCTTTGGAGGAGATAAGACTAGTCACACATTACACAATAAATCAGCTTTGGAGGAGATAAGACTAGTCACACATTACACAATAAATCAGCTTTGGAGGAGATAAGACTAGTCACACATTACACAGGAAATCAGCTTTGGGGAGTGGACTTTTACCGCTAAGTTTTAGATAACACTAAAAGCCATTGTTGATATAGCTTGGTAGGCAGTGTTTTGGTCTCAGGAGTAAAAAGGTAATGACGTAGGTAGTGACATCACCAGGCTAGACTGAGGGTGTAACAAACAACTTGAGACTTTTTGTTTGATGCAGATACTCAGAAACATGCGTGCTATGTTCCTGTTTGTCAACTTCTGTCTGCAATTACATTAATAAAGGTTTTTGAATGATTTATTTAAATATATTGTCATAATGCTAATTTCACCAATGAACCAATGATTGACAAAGAAGGACGTAAGGAACGACCCCTAACATTTGGCGAGCTTGCCAGGAGTGAGTGTCACCGCGGGTTGGAAGAGATTCTACACCATGGTGCCAGAGCTCCAAATTAAACAAGGTAAGCAGACACCCGTTTAATCTAAGTCTGTAATTAAATGGCATTTACTGGTGTGGTTTCCCTCTAACAAGTAAGTGGCACCTCACTCAATCTAAATGATAGACATACACGTTGAATATGATATAGTCGGATCTTAGTATGGAGAAAGTACGTAACGGACTATTGGTGAAATGCATGTTGTCAATATAGGATGAATGAAATGAATGATTGATGATTTTATTTTTATTTGTTTACTAGTTATTTTATTGTGAAGAGGTGGTTTGACGAGGCCATCTGAGGCCCTTTCTACGGAGGGGTTGCCGGTTATGAGTTAAATACTAGTTCTTTGTTTATTTGTTAGTGACAATTTCCTACCATAGGACAGTATTGTAGACGATGTACACCCCCTTAGTAAATCAGTAAGAGAATTATACAGACGTTCTGTAGACAATGTACAACCCCTTAGTAAATCAGTAAGAGAATTATACAGACGTTCTGTAGACAATGTACACCCCCTTAGTAAATCAGTAAGAGAATTATACAGACGTTCTGTAGACAATGTACAACCCCTTAGTAAATCAGTAAGAGAATTATACAGACGTTCTGTAGACAATGTACACCCCCTTAGTAAATCAGTAAGAGAATTATACAGACGTTCTGTAGACAATGTACAACCCCTTAGTATATCAGTAAGAGAATTATACAGACGTTCTGTAGACAATGTACACCCCATTAGTAAATCAGTAAGAGAATTATACAGACGTTCTGTAGACAATGTACAACCCCTTAGTATATCAGTAAGAGAATTATACAGACGTTCTGTAGACAATGTACAACCCCTTAGTAAATCAGTAAGAGAATTATACAGACGTTCTGTAGACAATGTACACCCCCTTAGTAAATCAGTAAGAGAATTATACAGACGTTCTGTAGACAATGTACACCCCCTTAGTAAATCAGTAAGAGAATTATACAGACGTTCTGTAGACAATGTACAACCCCTTAGTAAATCAGTAAGAGAATTATACAGACGTTCTGTAGACAATGTACACCCCCTTAGTAAATCAGTAAGAGAATTATACAGACGTTCTGTAGACAATGTACACCCCCTTAGTAAATCAGTAAGAGAATTATACAGACGTTCTGTAGACAATGTACACCCCCTTAGTAAATCAGTAAGAGAATTATACAGACGTTCTGTAGACAATGTACACCCCCTTAGTAAATCAGTAAGAGAATTATACAGACGTTCTGTAGACAATGTACACCCCCTTAGTAAATCAGTAAGAGAATTATACAGACGTTCTGTAGACAATGTACACCCCCTTAGTAAATCAGTAAGAGAATTATACAGACGTTCTGTAGAAGAAGAAAACCACCCATAGGATAGGACTTTAAATGTACCAGGAGTAGGATAGAAATGATTTGAATAAAAGTTATTTGATAATGACACTTTCCTACCATGGAACAGTATTGGGAACATTTTCATAAAAGTTATTTTGTGATCCTACACCAGGGAACACTGGTGTAAAACATCTAACTATTACTCTACACTCCTATCACCACCAGGGAACACTGGTGTAAAACATCTAACTATTACTCTACACTCCTATCACCACCAGGGAACACTGGTGTAAAACATCTAACTATTACTCTACACTCCTGAGATAAAACATTAGAAAGTTTACCATGAGGTTGTCTCTGAGGCCCGTGTGTGAAATATATTTGAGTCTAAGTAGAACCATTTACTATAACCTGGATCAAGTGAGAGTAGAATTAGGATTACAGTTTCACCCACTTTTATTTACAACACACTGAATGAAGATAGACAAGAAGTTATATAGGCATATTCCTACATACTACACCCACTTTAGGATAACCCTATAGAAAAACACATTACACGCAGACTATCTAAATAAAAAGCCGGAGCACCATGGCACAGTCAAACCAGGATGAGGAGATGGGAGCAATGAAGCCTGTCACGCCTGTTGAATATATGCAAAAGACGTTTCCTGCTGTGGAATTTACAGTCACTTTTAAGAAATGGCATGTCTGGACAGAGATGGCAGGAGAAAGTAGATATCCAATGGCTGGTTCATTCAACAAGACTAGGTTGGATTTAGTCAAGGAGATAATTCAGACAAGAAAAATGAACAGAAAGAAGGAGATGACGAGTGCCCTTGTCTCAGAAACTGTGATGGGGATGATGGTGCTGGAAGAAAAAGGAGGCACAGTTCCTGGAGGGAGTTTCCCTCACCACCCCAACTCACTCTACAAAAAGGAACAGACTGGAGGATCCAGACATCTGCTCAAGTTGTTTCTACAGGCTCACCACCCCAACTCACTCTACAAAAAGGAACAGACTGGAGGATCCAGACATCTGCTCAAGTTGTTTCTACAGGCTCACCACCCCAACTCACTCTACAAAAAGGAACAGACTGGAGGATCCAGACATCTGCTCAAGTTGTTTCTACAGGCTGACCACAACCACAGCCTGCAGCTCCCCCACAGTCACATTCATCACACCTGTGAACCTGGTGCCTGAAGGGTATGTGCTTTTCACCACTCAACATTATGGTGACCCACAACCATGGACTGGGAGAGGACGTGGGCCAGCCAGAGCCCTTTGTGAATGGAACAACACTCAACATTATGGTGACCCACAACCATGGACTGGGAGAGGACGTGGGCCCGCCAGAGCCCTTTGTGAATGGAACAACACTCAATGCTGGACCTGTGGGCAGTTGGGCATGTGAGTTTTCAGTGTGGGGGAATGGAAGAGGAAGAGGTTACAACAGAGGAAGAGGAAACTTTGTGTATGGAAGAGGAAGAGGTTACCACAGGGGAAGAGGAAACTTTGTGTATGGAAGAGGAAGAGGTTACCACAGGGGAAGAGGAAACTTTGTGTCTGGACGAGGAAGAGGTTACAACAGGGGAAGAGGAAACTTTGTGTCTGGACGAGGAAGAGGTTACAACAGGGGAAGAGGAAACTTTGTGTATGGAAGAGGAAGAGGTTACCACAGGGGAAGAGGAAACTGTGTCTGGAAGAGGAAGAGGTTACAACAGGGGAAGAGGAAACTTTGTGTCTGGATGAGGAAGAGGTTACAACAGGGGAAGAGGAAACTGTGTCTGGAAGAGGAAGAGGTTACAACAGGGGAAGAGGAAACTTTGTGTCTGGAAGAGGAAGAGGTTACAACAGGGGAAGAGGAAACTGTGTCTGGAAGAGGAAGAGGTTACAACAGGGGAAGAGGAAACTTTGTGTCTGGAAGAGGAAGAGGTTACAACAGGGGCAGAGGAAACTTTGTGTCTGGAAGAGGAAGAGGTTACAACAGGGGCAGAGGAAACTTTGTGTCTGGAAGAGGAAGAGGTTACAACAGGGGCAGAGGAAACTTTGTGTCTGGAAGAGGAAGAGGTTACAACAGGGGAAGAGGAAACTTTGTGTATGGAAGAGGAAGAGGTTACCACAGGGGAAGAGGAAACTGTGTCTGGAAGAGGAAGAGGTTACAACAGGGGAAGAGGAAACTTTGTGTCTGGACGAGGAAGAGGTTACAACAGGGGAAGAGGAAACTGTGTCTGGAAGAGGAAGAAGTTACAACAGAGGAAGAGGAAACTTTGTGTCTGGAAGAGGAAGAGGTTACAACAGGGGCAGAGGAAACTTTGTGTCTGGAAGAGGAAGAGGTTACAACAGGGGAAGAGGAAACTTTGTGTCTGGAAGAGGAAGAGGTTACAACAGGGGAAGAGGAAACTTTGTGTCTGGAAGAGGAAGAGGTTACAACAGGGGAAGAGGAACCTTTTTGTCTGGAAGAGGAAGAGGTTACAACAGGGGAAGAGGAAACTTTGTGTCTGGAAGAGGAAGAGGTTACAACAGGGGAAGAGGAAACTTTGTGTCTGGAAGAGGAAGAGGTTACAACAGGGGAAGAGGAAACTTTGTGTCTGGACGAGGAAGAGGTTACCACAGGGGAAGAGGAAACTGTGTCTGGAAGAGGAAGAGGTTACAACAGGGGAAGAGGAAACTTTGTGTCTGGAAGAGGAAGAGGTTACAACAGGGGAATAGGAAACTTTGTGTCTGGAAGAGGAAGAGGTTACAACAGGGGAAGAGGAAACTTTGTGTCTGGAAGAGGAAGAGGTTACAACAGGGGAAGAGGAAACTTTGTGTCTGGAAGAGGAAACTTAGCCACAGTACCAATCAGCCAGAGCTGGAAATGCTCCCCAGGGGCTACATATGCCCCATGGACAAGAAGGACAAGATAATGATGGAGGACAGCCATGGACAAGAAGGACAAGTTAATGATGGAGGACAGCCATGGACAAGAAGGACAAGTTAATGATGGAGGACAGCCATGGCAGATGGGAAATCAGAACACCAACGGTTTTAATTTCCCTCAGAATCAACAATGAAGGTGCCCAACTCCCCTGCTCCAGTATGAATTCAATGATGGAAGAGAAGAGCCAATGGTTACTCTTAATGTTAAGGACATGACCTATCATTTATAATAGACAATAAAGCTCACTGTTCCTGTTTAGACAAACCTGGACAAGTTGTTGGAGCTTCCCTGAGCAAATCATCAGTATCAATAACAGGGACATCTGGACAGGAATGTGTACCGGATGAAAACTTGTTTGAAGAACCTCTGCTTGACTCTGACATGATGCTGTTCGTTGATGGATCTGCCTATATAGATCAAACACAGGGTAGAAACATGTAGGATCGGCTGTAGTAGATGTGGGAGGTGATATTGAGGTTATACGGCCCCTACCAGACCATTGATCAGCGCAACAGGCAGATTTATTATCTCCGAACACAGCTTGTGAATTGGGGGAAAGGAAGGCCTTTACTGGCTACTCTGACTCAGCATATGTTATTGGGGTTTGTTTGTCATGGTGTAGGATTTGGAGAGCAAGAGAGTTTACGAGTACCACAGGTACACCTATTAACAGACGACCTCTAACTGAGCAGTGTAGCCTATAGGTTATACACTGAGTGGACTAGATATTACTCTAACTGAGCAGTGTAGTCTACAGGTTATCCTTTCATTGCTACTCATCCCGGATCCGGGAGCACCCCCCACAGTAAAAAGCTGACTAGCTCCCTGAGCAAATCATCAGTATCAATAACAGGGACATCTGGACAGGAATGTGTACCGGATGAAAACTTGTTTGAAGAACCTCTGCTTGACTCTGACATGATGCTGTTCGTTGATGGATCTGCCTATATAGATCAAACACAGGGTAGAAACATGTAGGATCGGCTGCAGTAGATGTGGGAGGTGATATTGAGGTTATACGGCCCCTACCAGACCATTGATCAGCGCAACAGGCAGATTTATTATCTCCGAACACAGCTTGTGAATTGGGGGAAAGGAAGGCCTTTACTGGCTACTCTGACTCAGCATATGTTATTGGGGTTTGTTTGTCATGGTGTAGGATTTGGAGAGCAAGAGAGTTTACGAGTACCACAGGTACACCTATTAACAGACGACCTCTAACTGAGCAGTGTAGCCTATAGGTTATACACTGAGTGGACTAGATATTACTCTAACTGAGCAGTGTAGTCTACAGGTTATCCTTTCATTGCTATTCATCCCGGATCCGGGAGCACCCCCCACAGTAAAAAGCTGACTAGCATAGCCTAGCATAGCGTCACAAGTAAATACTAGCATCTAAATATCATTAAATCACAAGTCCAAGACACCAGATGACAGATACAGATCTTGTGAATCCAGCCATCATTTCTGATTTTTAAAATGTTTTACAGGGAAGACACAATATGTAAATCTATTAGCTAACCACGTTAGCAAAAGACACCACTTTTTTTACTCCACCAGTTTTTTACTCCATCAGTAGCTATCACTAATTCGACTAAATAAAGATATATATAGCCACTAACCAAGAAACAACTTCATAAGATGACAGTCTGATAACATATTTATGGTATAGCATATGTTTTTTTAGAAAAATGTGCATATTTCAGGTATAAATCACAGTTCTACATTGCAGCTGCAATCTGAAATAGTGCCGAAGCTGCCAGAATAATTACAGAGACCAACGTCAAATACATAACTCATCATAAAACATTTCTGAAAAATACACAGCGTACAGCAAATGAAAGCCCAACATCTTGTGAATCCAGCCAATATGTCAGATTTTTTAAGTGTTTTACAGCGAAAACACAATATAGCATTATATGAGCGTACCACAATAGCCAGAATCACAACCGCATTTACCAGCAGTAAATGTTAGCGATCGTAACAACCCAACAAAAGATATATAATTTTACTAACCTTGATATACTTCATCAGATGACAGTCCTGTAACATCATATTACACAATGCATTTAGCTTTTGTTAGAAAATGTGCATATTTAGCAGCACAAATCGTGGTTATACAATGTAATCAGTAAAAACATGGCATGCATTCTGGCCGGCGCCATCTTGGAGAAGCGCCTATTCTAATAAAAAAACTATTCATAAACTTGACTAAAAAATATAAGTCGGACAACAATTGAAAGATAAATTAGTTCTTAATGCAATCGCTGTGTTAGATTTTTAAAATTAACGTTACTAGACATATAGTGTGCGTTGCAGCCAGACCAGTGCCTGCAAAAATGGCGACCAAACACTATTACATTTTTCCACATAAATACGGAATAACATCATAAATAGTTCTTACTTTTGGACGAGCTTCCATCAGAATCTTGGGCAAGGTGTCCTTTGTGCAAAATAATAGTTTCTTGGTTGTAAAACGTCGTCTTCAACTTCGTAATTAGCAGCTAACAATAGCCATGTGGAGCAGACATGCCCAAATCCTGACAATGCAATACTAAGAAAATACCGAAAATAGCAATATACTCGCATAAACTGATATAACTCGGTTTAAAATAACTTCGTTATGATGTTTCTATCACCTATATTTTATTAAATTACAGACGGATACATCTAAGGTCGATAACTGAGCGTTCCAAAATTTCATCCTGAGGTCTTGCTTCGCGTCATGACGAACGAGAAAAAGAAAGGTCCTCTCGTTACTTGTGGCTTTATAAACTCGGAAGCCTACGTAGAGACTCCATTCCAATTCTCATTGGTTACTGACATCCAGGGGAAGGCGGGTGCAGTTCATTTCGAGCCATAGGATATACACAGAGTTTTAGACTGACCTGGGAACAGAGCCTAGTTTTCAGACCTTCGCAGTTCCTGTCATGATTTTCGCTGCAGATAGAGTTCTGGTTCACCCACAGACATAATTCAAACGGTTTTAGAAACTAGAGATTGTTTTCTATCCAATAGTAATAATAATATGCATATTGTACGAGCAAGAATTGAGTACGAGGCAGTTTAATTTGGAGACGCAAAATGTCAAAGTTGAAACAGCACCCCCTGTAGTGACAAGAAGTTATACACTGAGTGGACTAGATATTACTCTAACTGAGCAGTGTAGTCTACAGGTTATACACTGAGTGGACTAGATATTACTCTAACTGAGCAGTGTAGCCTACAGGTTATACACTGAGTGGACTAGATATTACTCTAACTGAGCAGTGTAGTCTACAGGTTATACACTGAGTGGACTAGATATTACTCTAACTGAGCAGTGTAGCCTACAGGTTATACACTGAGTGGACTAGATATTACTCTAACTGAGCAGTGTAGTCTACAGGTTATACACTGAGTGGACTAGATATTACTCTAACTGAGCAGTGTAGTCTACAGGTTATACACTGAGTGAACTAGATATTACTCTAACTGAGCAGTGTAGCCTACAGGTTATACACTGAGTGGACTAGATATTACTCTAAGTGAGCAGTGTAGCCTACAGGTTAGACACTGAGTGGACTAGATATTAAGGACACCTTCCTAACATTGAGTTATACCCCCCCCCCCTCACTTCCTAATATCTCCATGTTGTCCTCGATGGATTCTACACGGTGTTGAAAGCGTTCCACAGGGATGCTGGCCCATGTTGACTCAAATGCTTCCCACAGTTGTCAAGTTGGCTGGATGTCCTTTGGGTGGTGGAACATGAGCATGAAAAACCCAGCAGCGTTGCAGATCTTGACACAAACTGGTGCGCCTGGTACCTACAACCATACCCCGTTCAAAGGTACTTAAATATTTTGTCTTGCCCATTCACCCTCTGAATGGCACACAAACACAATCCATGTCTCAATTGTCTCCAGGTTTAAAAATTATTCTTTAACCTGTCCCGTCCCCTTCATCTGCAAGTGACATCAATAAGGTATCATAGCTTTCACCTGGATTCACCTGGTCAGTCTATCATGGAAAGTGCAGGTGTTAATTATGTTTTGTGTAAATTGCACAATAATTATACATTTATGGATTGTTTGTGAGAGAACCCCCACATCACTAGCTTCTCTTTATACAACCTGCCATCTACCCACCTGGGGACTGAGGGTTATGAGAGAACCCCCACATCACTAGCTTCTCTTTATACAACCTGCCATCTACCCACCTGGGGACTGAGGGTTATGAGAGAACCCCCACATCACTAGCTTCTCTTTATACAACCTGCCATCTACCCACCTGGGGACTGAGGGTTATGAGAGAACCCCCACATCACTAGCTTGCATGTTCTGCAGCCTTGTAAAGATAAGGAGGGGATGACTGGGAGGCAGGTTGGCATTTATTGTCATGTATCTTGTTCTGGAGGCAGTTCAGCAAAGTGGTCACTAGATGACACAGGCACAAAGTAATAAAATCCGATATTGATCCTAACCTCAACACTAACCACACTGCTCATCCTGACTTGTCTAGTTAAATAGACATTACGTTTACATTTTTGTTTTTGAAATTAAGACCATGAAACAACATTATTTTCCTCAAATGTTTACGATATAGCCAATTCTGACTTTGTAGCTGGCATATCTAGAGGAAATCGCCCAGTTCTGCCTACAGGTCAAGATTCATGACAAACGTCAACCTGCGACTGGCAGAGACAATGTAAATTCAATAATGAAACTGTTTTCACAATTAACATGCTTTTCTTGTTTCAAGTATGTTTTATTATGGAAAGTACAATATATCCTTGTATACTTGTACAACTATGGAGAGTATGTCCATATATAATTGTACAATTTGTTATTCAACATGAAAGACACACAACAAATGATCACATTGGTATTTTAACGGTGTTATTGTAAGAGTTTAAATGTTTAAACAGAGGATCTATCTAAAACAGTATAAAACAAGATGATATACAGAGGATCCATCTAAAACAGTATAAAACAAGATGATAAACAGAGGATACATCTAAAACAGTATAAAACAAGTGCAGTATGTTCTGAGAATGTTACTTTAACGTCAACTCATAACGTCACACTATAACTTCATGGGAGTCTTGTGGAAAGACTGCATGTTGTTTTGGGGGGATTGAGTGACGTCTTCATCAACATTTGCAGAATATTCCTGTAATATTTTCACCTCTTGTCAGACGCCAACAGCCTAGTCGGCTGCAGACATTCATAAGGAGTTCAAGTGGTTTATTTGCCATTTGCAGGTATTAAAAGTAATACATACATTGTAATTCCTTGTTGGAGCTCTCTCACATATAGGACAGTACATACCAGAGGAGGCTGCTGAGGGGAGGACGGCTCATAATAATGTCTGGAACAGAGTGAATGAAATGGAACACATGGAAACCACGTGTTTGATACCATTCCACTTATTCCCCTCCAGCCATTACAAGCCTGTCCTCCCCAATTAAGGTCCCACCAACCTCCTGTGGTACATACACAAACAGTAAAATATATCATAAAAAATGCAAAGTGGTAAAAGATCAGAAAAGGAACCAAAAGGTTCAGTCATGTTCTAATAGTCTGATGAAAACAGTTTAGGTTGATGATTTAACAGGCAGATAGAACTGGGATAGAAGCTGTTGTAGAAGCTGATTTAACAGGCAGATAGAACTGGGATAGAAGCTGTTCTAGAACCTGTGATCCAGAAACTGATTTAACAGGCAGATAGAACTGGGATAGAAGCTGTTCTAGAACCTGTGGTCCAGAAACTGATTTAACAGGCAGATAGAACTGGGATAGAAGCTGTTCTATAACCTGTGGTCCAGAAACTGATTTAACAGGCAGATAGAACTGGGATAGAAGCTGTTCTAGAACCTGTGGTCCAGAAACTGATTTAACAGGCAGATAGAACTGGGATAGAAGCTGATCTAGAACCTGTGGTCCAGAAACTGATTTAACAGGCAGATAGAACTGGGATAGAAGCTGTTCTAGAACCTGTGATACAGAAACTGATTTAACAGGCAGATAGAACTGGGATAGAAGCTGATCTAGAACCTGTGGTCCAGAGACTGATTTAACAGGCAGATAGAACTGGGATAGAAGCTGTTCTAGAACCTGTGATACAGAAACTGATTTAACAGGCAGATAGAACTGGGATAGAAGCTGTTCTGGAACCTGTGGTCCAGAAACCGATTTAAAAGCAGATAGAACCAGTGTTTGTGTGTCCAGTGTGTGTGTGTGTGTGTGTGTTTGTGTGGTTGCCAAGTGTGTTTGTGCCCATTATGTATGTATTCAGTGTCTGTGTCTGTGTGTGTGTTTGTCCAGTGTGTGTGTGTGTCCAGTGAGTGTATGTGTATGTGTCCAGTGTGTGTGTGTGTGTGTGTGTGTGTGTGTGTGTGTGTGTGTGTGTGTGTGTGTGTGTGTGTGTGTGTGTGTGTGTGTGTGTGTGTGTGTGTCCAGTGTGTGTGTGTGTGTGTGTGTATGTCCAGTGTGTGTGTGTATATCCAGTATGTGTGTGTGTGTTTGTGTGTGTGTGTCTGTCCAGTGTGTGTGTGTGTGTGTTTGTCCAGTGTGTGTTTGTGTAAGTGTCCAGTGTGTGTGTGTGTGTGTGTGTCCAGTGTGTGTCTGTGTGTTTGTGTGTGGGTGTGTGTGTGTGTTTCTGCGTGTGTGAGTCCAGTGTGTGTGTGTTTGTGTGTCCAGTGTGTGTGTGTCCAGTGTGTGTGTGTGTCCAGTGTGTGTAAGTGTCCAGTGTGGTTATGTATGTTTGTGTTCGTGTGTATGTGTCCAGTGTGTGTCTGTGTGTGTCCAGTGTGTGTGTGTCCAGTGTGTGTGTGTGTGCCCAGTTTGTGTGAGTGTGTCCAGTGTGTTAGTGTGTGTGTCCAGTGTGTGTGTGTGTCCAGTGTGTGTGTGTATGTGTCCAGTGTGTCTGTAAGTGTCCAGTGTGTGTGTGTGTGTGTGTTCGTGTGAGTGTGTCCAGTGTGTGTGTGTGTCCAGTGTGTGTTTGTGTCCAGTGTGTGAGTGTGTCCAGTGTGTGTGTGTGTTCCAGTTTGTGTGAGTGTGTCCAGTATGTGTGTGTGTGTCCAGTGTGTGTGAGTGTCCAGTTTGTGTGAGTGTGTCCAGTATGTGTGTGTGTGTCCAGTGTGTGTGTGTGTCCAGTATGTGTGTGTGTGTGTCCAGTGTGTGTGTGTCCAGTCTGTGTGTGTGTGTCCAGTCTGTGTGTGTGTGTCCAGTGTGTGTGTGTGTGTCCATTGTGTGTGTGTCCAGTCTGTGTTTGTGTGTCCAGTGTGTGTGTGTGTGTCCAGTGTGTGTATGTCCGTCCAGTGTGTGTGTGTGTGTCCAGTGTGTGTGTGTCCAGTGTGTGTGTGTGTTTAGTGTGTGTGTGTGTGTCCAGTGTGTGTGTGTGTGTCCAGTGTGTGTTAGTGTGTCAGGTTATTATTTCAGGGACATCATGTTGTGTTTGACACAGAGACACTGAGTCGCCATCATACCAAATATGAATCCCTGGATAGAGGGGCTCAGTGAATGTGGAGGTGAATGTGTTCAGGTGGGTCAGTGTGTCAGAGGAGGCTCTATAGAAGGACAGAGTGCCGGCTGGCCAATCCAGATACACTCCTACTCTGTGGGAGCTGGAGGAGGGGACGTCTATAGTAGTGGGATTATTATTGTGCCAGGCAATGTAACTGTTGTCAGAGCAGTTCAGACTCCAGGACTTGTCATTCCATCCAAGACAACAGTCCTTAACCCCTCCTCTCCTGCTGATTCCTTTATATGTCACTCCTATATCAGCCCTTCTCCCAATCCACTCTACCTCCCAGTAACAGCGCCCAGTCAGACCCTCTCTACACAGCACCTGTTCACAGTCCTCAAATCTCTCTGGGTGATCAGGATACGGCTGCTCCTCTGTCCTACATGTCACCTTTCTGTTCTCTTCAGACAGAGAGAGGAGTCTGTTTACTGTGTTTAGGTCCAGTGTGAGATCACAGACATCTGATGAATGAAACCAGACACAATATTAGAAATCATCATCATTCACATTAGAATGTTAACTCACTTTTCACTAATTTATTTAATGTAGATGTTTCTAGGTATCAAAAGGAGAAGTTAAGGTAGCTTGAGAATTGTTGAATGATCATATGTTATACTGTATGGTAATATAAAACACACTTATTCACATTAATTACACACACACACACACACACACACACACACACACACACACACACACACACACACACACACACACACACACACACACACACACACACACACACACACACACACACACACACACACACACACACACACACACGTATGCATGCATGAACAAAAACACACATTTCTTATGTAACCCGAACGCGCCACACACACACACACACACACACACACAGACACACACACACACACACACACACACACACACACACACACACACACACACACACACACACACACACACACACACACACACACACACACACACACACACACACACACACGTATGCATGCATGAACAAAAACACACATTTCTTATGTAACCCGAACGCGCCACACACACACACACACACACACACACACACACACACACACACACACACACAGACAGACACACACATTGTCAAAGCAACTCTTTGTAAACTTTGGTGTCCCTGATTTCTGCTTCTGTAGAACTACAGCTGATATTTAATATGACCAAGTAAGTAATGATGGTGGTCTTTGACTTTGACTTAACTTGAATTAAGACTTATTCTTAGTCATATTAACACTCACATTTTCTAAGCCCAGGTTTCATTGTGTACTCTCCACCATGTTCCACACTGTAGCGGTAAGCAGAAGAACAGACAGTCATTGAGTGATACACGGGAACTCACACACACACACACACACACACACACAGTCAGCATATAATTTGTCCAAGTGGTGGTTAGAATGTTTGTCTTAATGAGCCTGATAAGTCAAACATGTCTGATATGAACATTGACATAAACCCTCTACATACTTGAGTTTCTCCAGTCTGCAGTGTGGATCCTCCAGTCCAGCAGAGAGCAGTCTGACTCCTGAGTCTCCTGGGTGATTGTAGCTCAGGTCCAGCTCTCTCAGGTGTGAGGGGTTTGACCTCAGAGCTGAGACCAGAGAAGCACAGCCTTCCTCTGTGACTAGACAGCGTGACAGCCTGCAAAGAGTCAAATCATATTAAAATCACACTGATATTCTTTAGTGGTGAAAATGGAGAGGCAGTACATTTGTTTCTAAATGTGCAGGTACATCAGTGTCCTGAAACCTGCCATATCTATTCATAAATTAATGTACCATTATTAGAAATAACAAATTATCAAATATTGCCTGCAGATAAAAAAATGTATAGTACAAATATGTGAGTAGACTGACCAGACCAGTTTAAAAAGACGTATCAGTCAAAAGACAGACAGTGAGGTATCAGATTTAGATTGTATTGAGTATACAGTCCACACCATATCTATTTTGATAGTGAAGCTAACATTTTAAATGTGGCTCTATACTCCAATATTTTAGATTTCAGATCAAATGTTTTATATGAGGTGACAATATATAATGTCACCTTTAATTTGAGGGTATTTTAATACATATCTGTTTTACCGTTTTGAAATGAAAGCATTTTATGTATCTAGTCCTCCTATATGAAGAAGTCATAAGTATTCTGACAAATGTACTTAGTGTATTAAAGGAGTCAAAAGTTGAGTATTTGGTTGTAAACTCATTGGTTGCATTTGCAGTTTGTTTTGGTTGTGTTTTGCCCAATAGTAACTGAATGGTGGATGATGACTGGAGTAATTTTCTGTCTAAGTGAGTAGATAACATGTTTCTAAACAATAATAAATGAATCATCATGACGATCTTTTGATTCAGAAAAATCATGAATGAATCAATAATAATAATGATGAGTGAGAGAGTTACAGAGGCTACAACAAAACATGCTAACCTCTCACCATTACCAATAACAGAGGCTACAACAAAACATGCTAACCTCTCACCATTACCAATAACAGAGGCTACAACAAAACATGCTAACCTCTCACCATTACCAATAACAGAGGATACAACAAAACATGCTAACCTCTCACCATTACCAATAACAGAGACTACAACAAAACATGCTAACCTCTCACCATTACCAATAACAGAGGATACAACAAAACATGCTAACCTCTCACCATTACCAATAACAGAGACTACAACAAAACATGCTAACCTCTCACCATTACCAATAACAGAGGATACAACAAAACATGCTAACCTCTCACCATTACCAATAACAGAGACTACAACAAAACATGCTAACCTCTCACCATTACCAATAACAGAGGATACAACAAAACATGCTAACCTCTCACCATTACCAATAACAGAGACTACAACAAAACATGCTAACCTCTCACCATTACCAATAACAGAGACTACAACAAAACATGCTAACCTCTCACCATTACCAATAACAGAGGATACAACAAAACATGCTAACCTCTCACCATTACCAATAACAGAGACTACAACAAAACATGCTAACCTCTCACCATTACCAATAACAGAGGATACAACAAAACATGCTAACCTCTCACCATTACCAATAACAGAGACTACAACAAAACATGCTAACCTCTCACCATTACCAATAACAGAGGATACAACAAAACATGCTAACCTCTCACCATTACCAATAACAGAGGCTACAACAAAACATGCTAACCTCTCACCATTACCAATAACAGAGGCTACAACAAAACATGCTAACCTCTCACCATTACCAATAACAGAGACTACAACAAAACATGCTAACCTCTCACCATTACCAATAACAGAGGCTACAACAAAACATGCTAACCTCTCACCATTACCAATAACAGAGGCTACAACAAAACATGCTAACCTCTCACCATTACCAATAACAGAGGCTACAACAAAACATGCTAACCTCTCACCATTACCAATAACAGAGACTACAACAAAACATGCTAACCTCTCACCATTACCAATAACAGAGGCTACAACAAAACATACTAACCTCTCACCATTACCAATAACAGAGACTACAACAAAACATGCTAACCTCTCACCATTACCAATAACAGAGGCTACAACAAAACATGCTAACCTCTCACCATTACCAATAACAGAGGCTACAACAAAACATGCTAACCTCTCACCATTACCAATAACAGAGGCTACAACAAAACATGCTAACCTCTCACCATTACCAATAACAGAGGCTACAACAAAACATGCTAACCTCTCACCATTACCAATAACAGAGGCTACAACAAAACATGCTAACCTCTCACCATTACCAATAACAGAGGCTACAACAAAACATGCTAACCTCTCACCATTACCAATAACAGAGGCTACAACAAAACATGCTAACCTCTCACCATTACCAATAACAGAGGATACAACAAAACATGCTAACCTCTCACCATTACCAATAACAGAGGCTACAACAAAACATACTAACCTCTCACCATTACCAATAACAGAGGCTACAACAAAACATGCTAACCTCTCACCATTACCAATAACAGAGGCTACAACAAAACATGCTAACCTCTCACCATTACCAATAACAGAGGCTACAACAAAACATGCTAACCTCTCACCATTACCAATAACAGAGGATACAACAAAACATGCTAACCTCTCACCATTACCAATAACAGAGACTACAACAAAACATGCTAACCTCTCACCATTACCAATAACAGAGGCTACAACAAAACATGCTAACCTCTCACCATTACCAATAACAGAGGCTACAACAAAACATGCTAACCTCTCACCATTACCAATAACAGAGGCTACAACAAAACATGCTAACCTCTCACCATTACCAATAACAGAGTCTACAACTAAACATGCTAACCTCTCACCATTACCAATAACAGAGACTACAACAAAACATGCTAACCTCTCACCATTACCAATAACAGAGGCTACAACAAAACATGCTAACCTCTCACCATTACTAATAACAGAGGCTACAACAAAACATGCTAACCTCTCACCATTACCAATAACAGAGTCTACAACTAAACATGCTAACCTCTCACCATTACCAATAACAGAGACTACAACTAAACATGCTAACCTCTCACCATTACCAATAACAGAGACTACAACAAAACATACTAACCTCTCACCATTACCAACAACAGAGACTACAACAAAACATGCTAACCTCTCACCATTACCACTAACAGAGTATACAACAAAACATGCTAACCTCTCACCATTACTAATAACAGAGCCTACAACAAAACATGCTAACCTCTCACCATTACCACTAACAGAGTATACAACAAAACATGCTAACCTCTCACCATTACCACTAACAGAGACTACAACAAAACATGCTAACCTCTCACCATTACCAACAACAGAGACTACAACAAAACATGCTAACCTCTCACCATTACCACTAACAGAGTATACAACAAAACATGCTAACCTCTCACCATTACTAATAACAGAGCCTACAACAAAACATGCTAACCTCTCACCATTACCACTAACAGAGTATACAACAAAACATGCTAACCTCTCACCATTACCACTAACAGAGACTACAACAAAACATGCTAACCTCTCACCATTACCAACAACAGAGACTACAACAAAATATGCTAACCTCTCACCATTACTAATAACAGAGCCTACAACAAAACATGCTAACCTCTCACCATTACCAATAACAGAGTCTACAACAAAACATGCTAACCTCTCACCATTACCAATAACAGAGGCTACAACAAAACATACTAACCTCTCACCATTACCAATATCAGAGACTACAACAAAACATGCTAACCTCTCACCATTACCAATAACAGAGTCTACAACAAAACATGCTAACCTCTCACCATTACCAATAACAGAGGCTACAACAAAACATGCTAACCTCTCACCATTACCAATAACAGAGGGGGTCTGATCTTTGTGCCTCTGTAACTTTCTCATTCATCATCATTCACGATTCATTCCTGATTATTCATAATCATGGTAGCATCCACATGAATGTAGAAGTGTTCAGAAACATCTTCTATTCTTACTGACAATACAAGTGAAGTGACTCCAAAATGACAGGACATTATTCACCATTCAGTTTCTATTAGGAAAAACATCATCCATAATAAATGAATTCAACAAGTTAGTAGAATCACAAGCTTGATGTAATCACTACAGGGAAAGAATATTGGACCAAACACTAAAAATAATTAAGACTTCTTCAAATGGATACATAACATGGTTTCCTTTCTTAACGCTAGCAGAGCTACAATAACCTCAAATAAAAGGTGACATTCGGTTCTATCTCATATCACAACATATACAGATACATCAGTGTCCTGAAACCTGCCATGTCTATTCATAAATTAATGTATCATTATTAGAAATGATCAAAGTATTGTTTGTAGAGAGAAACATGTATAGTACAAATATTTGAGTAGACTGACCAAACCAGTTTAAAAAGCAGTATCAGTCAAAAGACAGACAGTGAGGTTTCAGATTTAGATTGTATTGAGTAAACAGTCCAGACCATATCTATTTTGACAGTGAAGCTAACATTTTAAATGTGGCTCTGTACTCCAGCATTTGGCTACAACAAAACATACTAACCTCTCACCATTAACCTCCAATAAAAGGTGACATTTTGTACTCTCATCTAATATGAAACATTCTATCTCAAATCCAAAATGCTGGAGCATAGCACCAAATGTAAAACTGTAAGCTTCACTGTCCAAACACATATGGTGTGGACTATGTGTGTCTGGTAAACACATGTGGATCTGGTGAACAGTTATCACTTGTTGACCAACTACAGGAATACTGACCTCAGAGTCTCCAGTTTACAGTGGGGATTCCCCAGTCCAGCAGAGAGCAGCTCCACTCCTGAATCCTTCAGGTCATTGTTACTCAGGTCCAGCTCTCTCAGATGTGAGGGGTTTGACATCAGAGCTGAGACCAGAGAAGCACAGCCTTCCTCTGTGACTCCACAGCCTGACAGCCTGACAAAGAGATCATCATGACTTCAAACACACTGTTAATTTAACACCAGTAGTGTAGAAGGACAATGGCAGATGCATTTGGTTTATTCAAACAACATATAGATTCATCTTCCGTCTCCTAGAACTGTATCGTCATATTGTTATACTAATGGTAAAATCAATGCATGTGTTTTTCAATATAATATTATATACATATTATAATACATATTTTTCTCTAAACTGAATAGTTCTTCCTCATGATTAGTTATTATATGTCATTTGATGTACTCACAGAACAGCTCTGGAGCCTTTGACCACTGGCAGCAGCCTCAGAAGACCTTCCTCTGATCTGGAGTATTTCTTCAGGTCAAACACATCCAGCTCCTTTTCTGAAGTCAGCAACACAAAGACCAGAGCTGACCACTGTGCAGGTGACAGGTTGGGTTTTGAGAGACTTCCTGATCTCAGGAAGCTTTGGATCTCCTCCACTAGAGAACAGTCATTCAGTTCATTCAGACAGTGGAACAGATTGATGCTCCTCTCTGGAGAGGGATTCTCCCTGATCTTCTCCTTGATGTACTTGACTGTTTCTTCATGGCTCTGTGAGCTGCTTCTTGTCTTTGTCAGAAGACCTCGTAAGTGCTTCTGATTGGACTCCAGTGAGAGGCCCAGAAGGAAGCGGAGGAACAGGTCCAGGTTTCCTGTCTCACTTTGTAAGGCTTTATCCACAGCACTCTTGTAGAAAGTAACTTCAGGCTTGTCTCTGAACAGCAAAGAAAAGATGCTGGACTTTGTTTGCAGTTTGTCCAATAGATTCTCATTGTTGTTGATGAATGAGAGGAACACATATACAGCAGCCAGAAACTCCTGAATGCTCAGATGAACAAAGCAGAACACCTTGTCCTGGTACAGCACACATTCCTCTTTAAAGAGCTGTGTGCACAATCCTGAGTACACTGAAGCTTCATTGACATCAATGCCAGCCTCTTTCAGGTCTTCTTCATAGAAAATCAGATTGCCATTCACAAGCTGCTGAAAAGCCAGTTTTCCCAGTGACAGAATGCTCTTTTTATTCCAGTGTGGACCTGTCTCTTCTTTCCCAAGATACTTTTCATTCTTCTGTTTGGTGTGAAACTCCACAAGGTGTGTGTACATCTCTGTCAGAGTCTTGGGCATCTCTTCTCTCTTATGTTTCAGCATGTGTTCAAGGACTGTTGCAGAAATCCAACAGAAGACTGGAATGTGGCACATGATGTGGAGGCTCCTTGACGTCTTTATGTGTGAGATGATTCTGCTGGCCAGGTCCTCATCACTGAATCTCTTCCTGAAGTACTCCTCCTTCTGTGGGTCATTGAACCCTCGTACCTCTGTCACCTGGTCAACACACCCTGAAGGGATCTTATTGGCTGCTGCAGGTCGGGTAGTTATCCAGAGGAGAGCAGAGGGAAGCAGATTTCCCTTGATGAGATTTGTCAGCAGAACATCCACTGAGGTTGACTCTGTGACGTCCCAACAGATCTTGTTCTTCTGGAAGTCTAGGGGCAGTCGGCACTCATCCAGACCATCAAAGATGAACAGAACTTTGTACTTGTCGAAGTTGGAGATTCTTGATTCTTTGGTTTCCATTGAGAAGTGGATGAGAAGTTCAATCAAAGTGTGTTTGTCCTCTTTCATCAAATTCAGTTCCCGAAAAGGAAATGAAAAAATAAATTGGACATCCTGATTTGCTTTTCCTTCAGCCCAGTCCAGAATGAACTTCTGCACAGAGACTGTTTTTCCAATGCCAGCGACTCCCTTTGTCAGCACAGTTCTGATAGGTTTGTCTTGTCCAGTTAAGGGTTTGAAGATGTCGTTACATTTGATTGCAGTCTCTGGTCTTGTATGTTTCCTGGTTGTTGTCTCAATCTGTCTCAGCTCATGTTCATTATTGACCTCTCCTGTTCCACCCTCTGTGATGTAGAGCTCTGTGTAGATGTTATTGAGAAGTGTTGGGTTTCCTTGTTTAGCGATCCCCTCAAATACACATTGAAACTTCTTCTTTAGATTAGATTTGAGTTCACGTTGGCAAATCACAGCGGGATCATCTGAATCTAGAAATAACACAGAGGATATTATATTACATTTGTTTTAATGCCTACAGTATTGTAAGACTGTTATAAAATTTAAATTATAATAATTTATTCTCATAACTGACTGTATAAATGTGTACATGTTTTCATATTGCATTACAGACTGGTGTGACTGATTATATTATTATTGGTATTACTGATGGTATTATTAATGTTGTCTCTCTCTAAATGAATCACCACAACACATCCCTGCTGCTATTTGAGGTCACTAGGTGTTGTGTTAAGGCTGCTACAATATCATTGAGTTACACAGCTACTTTAGCTGTACTTTAGCTACAGCTTTTAAATGTTATAAAACAGAATTCAACATGAGGCAGACAGATCTTACATTTCTCCAGTGTGTCAGCAAGCTCCTTCTGGTTCATTTTCCTCAGGACGTGCAGTGTGATCTTCAGAGCCCCCTCTCTGGCACTGCTCTCCTGCTTCTCATCTTCAGCGTCCACCACTTCCTTATCCTGCTTCTGACTCGCAAAGCCTTCTGGGAGTTCTGGACTAAGAATCCTCTTGAACATCTTCAGCTCGTTCTTCACAAATGTGATAATATTCTCTTCAAGCAGCTGAAATAAATCAAGTAAATAAGTTAAGCAAGAGAAGAAATGCTTTCTCATTAACACATTAATTAATGATTGACAGATCAACTTTACTTGAGGTAAACAAAAACAAATGTACATAACAGGACCACATACACTGAATATGGAGTCCAGGTCTGTTTGATGACTCTGGGAAGACTGACCACTGAGAATCTCTGACTCTGATCTCTCCTGTTGGTTTCTGTGGACAAAACATGAGATTACATCTCCTCATCCAGGGTGTGCACACACACACGCTCACACTCACACTCACACACACACACACACACTGGACAATGAAAATGTAAAAAAGGATTAGCCTTTGAATTATGAAAGCAACTAAAATAAATGGTTAAATGGGAGAGGAGAAATGACTAGAGACAGTGTTGTTTAACTCACTGACCATGACCCATGAGTTCTTCTTACCTTTGTTTAGTAGAAAAGTCTCCCTCTCTAAAGTTTCTAGGAGGATCCATAGACTTGTCACTCTTCATGGACACACAGCTGGGTACAGGGGAGGCTGGTCTCTCCTGCTTGATTGGACTTCAACACAACAGAGACAAACATTACATCTCTCATCTACTCTGAGCTCAGATGGGGAAACATAAGAAGAGTTTCATTCCAGAACGATATATATACATTTTCAGAAATGTTCGTCAATTATATTTTATTGTTTAAAGAAAGTCTTTATAAAGGCTTCTAAAGTGTTTAATTTCCACTTAAAATTGTCAAACTTGATTTGCCCTAATGAAAAATGGATCAGCCCCTACCAAAAATATCCCTTAATTATAATCCACATAAAAATACACATTTTCTGTTATTTTCCTGCTGTGAGAAACTAAGTCAAATTAAGATGGCATCTGTTAGTGCATTCATCTTTAGGTATCTAGGTGAGACAACCACATATCACAGTCAAATATACAGGATACCAACATTACATTCCAGCTAAACAATGGATATATAGATATCTAGGTGAGACAACCACATATCACAGTCAGATATACAGGATACCAACATTACATTCCTGTTAAACAATGGATATATAGATATCTAGGTGAGACCACATATCACAGTCAGATATACAGGATACCAACATTACATTCCTGTTAAACAATGGATATATAGATATCTAGGTGAGACAACCACATATCACAGTCAGATATACAGGATACCAACATTACATTCCTGTTAAACAATGGATATATAGATATCTAGGTGAGACAACCACATATCACAGTCAAATATACAGGATACCAACATTACATTCCTGTTAAACAATGGATATATAGATATCTAGGTGAGACAACCACATATCACAGTCAGATATACAGGATACCAACATTACATTCCTGCTAAACAATGGATATATAGAGTTTGGCAAAAAACACATTTTCATACACAGCTGAAATCTAGGACAGTTATATAGAATGTACCTATAAGAAATAATTTCTGATTAAAAAAACTTGTAGAAAATACATTCTTAAACAATATTGTCAGCTCACCTCTTAGTTTTGGTGTCATGTTCCCCAGAGAGACTCATTTTAGAGCACTGACCCCTAAACAGAGATACAGCATGTTGATTGTGGTTAACACAGTGACAACTAATTATTGAATGTCAATTATTCTCTTTTATTCATTATCTCTTAGAAATAAAACAATTACTAACAGACACATCCAAACAATCAGGTGATTTAATGCATTTTCTAGCCCAATGACCACTCAAAACCCGTCCACAAGGCCTGAAAACTAACTAATAGCCCCTGATAGGTCTACATCTTATTTCAGATAGACTACAGTAGTAAACTAGCCCCTGATAGGTCTACATCTTATTTCAGATAGACTAAAGTAGTAAACTAGTCCCTGATAGGCCAACATCTTATTTCAGATAGACTACAGTAGTAAACTAGCCCCTGATAGGTCTACATCTTATTTCAGATAGACTACAGTAGTAAACTGGCCCCTGATAGGTCTACATCTTATTTCAGATAGACTACAGTAGTAAACTAGCCCCTGATAGGTCTACATCTTATTTCAGATAGACTACAGTAGTAAACTAGCCCCTGATAGGTCTACATCTTATTTCAGATAGACTACAGTAGTAAACTAGCCCCTGATAGGTCTACATCTTATTTCAGATAGACTACAGTAGTAAACTAGTCCCTGATAGGTCTACATCTTATTTCAGATAGACTACAGTAGTAAACTATCCCCTGATAGGTCTACATCTTATTTCAGATAGACTACAGTAGTAAACTAGCCCCTGATAGGTCTACATCTTATTTCAGATAGACTACAGTAGTAAACTAGCCCCTGATAGGTCTACATCTTATTTCAGATAGACTAAAGTAGTAAACTAGTCCCTGATAGGCCAACATCTTATTTCAGATAGACTACAGTAGTAAACTAGCCCCTGATAGGTCTACATCTTATTTCAGATAGACTACAGTAGTAAACTAGTCCCTGATAGGCCAACATCTTATTTCAGATAGACTACAGTAGTAAACTAGCCCCTGATAGGTCTACATCTTATTTCAGATAGACTACAGTAGTAAACTGGCCCCTGATAGGTCTACATCTTATTTCAGATAGACTACAGTAGTAAACTAGCCCCTGATAGGTCTACATCTTATTTCAGATAGACTACAGTAGTAAACTAGACCCTGATAGGTCTACATCTTATTTCAGATAGACTACAGTAGTAAACTAGTCCCTGATAGGTCTATATCTTATTTCAGATAGACTAAAGTAGTAAACTAGTCCCTGATAGGCCTACATCTTATTTCAGATAGACTACAGTAGTAAACTAGCCCCTGATAGGCCTACATCTTATTTCAGATAGACTACAGTAGTAAACTGGCCCCTGATAGGTCTACATCTTATTTCAGATAGACTAAAGTAGTAAACTAGTCCCTGATAGGCCTACATCTTATTTCAGATAGACTACAGTAGTAAACTAGCCCCTGATAGGTCTACATCTTATTTCAGATAGACTACAGTAGTAAACTAGCCCCTGATAGGTCTACATCTTATTTCAGATAGACTACAGTAGTAAACTAGTCCCTGATAGGTCTACATCTTATTTCAGATAGACTACAGTAGTAAACTAGCCCCTGATAGGTCTACATCTTATTTCAGATAGACTACAGTAGTAAACTAGCCCCTGATAGGTCTACATCTTATTTCAGATAGACTACAGTAGTAAACTATCCCCTGATAGGTCTACATCTTATTTCAGATAGACTACAGTAGTAAACTAGCCCCTGATAGGTCTACATCTTATTTCAGATAGACTACAGTAGTAAACTAGTCCCTGATAGGTCTACATCTTATTTCAGATAGACTACAGTAGTGAACTAGCCCCTGATAGGTCTACATCTTATTTCAGATAGACTACAGTAGTAAACTAGCCCCTGATAGGTCTACATCTTATTTCAGATAGACTACAGTAGTAAACTAGTCCCTGATAGGTCTACATCTTATTTCAGATAGACTACAGTAGTAAACTAGCCCCTGATAGGTCTACATCTTATTTCAGATAGACTGCAGTAGTAAACTAGCCCCTGATAGGTCTACATCTTATTTCAGATAGACTACAGTAGTAAACTATCCCCTGATAGGTCTACATCTTATTTCAGATAGACTACAGTAGTAAACTAGCCCCTGATAGGTCTACATCTTATTTCAGATAGACTACAGTAGTAAACTAGTCCCCTGATAGGTCTACATCTTATTTCAGATAGACTACAGTAGTAAACTAGTCCCTGATAGGTCTACATCTTATTTCAGATAGACTACAGTAGTAAACCAGCCCCTGATAGGTCTACATCTTATTTCAGATAGACTACAGTAGTAAACTAGCCCCTGATAGGTCTACATCTTATTTCAGATAGACTACAGTAGTAAACTAGCCCCTGATTGGTCTACATCTTATTTCAGATAGACTACAGTAGTAAACTAGTCCCTGATAGGTCTACATCTTATTTCAGATAGACTACAGTAGTAAACTAGCCCCTGATAGGTCTACATCTTATTTCAGATAGACTACAGTAGTAAACTATCCCCTGATAGGTCTACATCTTATTTCAGATAGACTACAGTAGTAAACCAGCCCCTGATAGGTCTACATCTTATTTCAGATAGACTACAGTAGTAAACTAGCCCCTGATAGGTCTACATCTTATTTCAGATAGACTACAGTAGTAAACTAGCCCCTGATAGGTCTACATCTTATTTCAGATAGACTACAGTAGTAAACTAGCCCCTGATAGGTCTACATCTTATTTCAGATAGACTACAGTAGTAAACTAGCCCCTGATAGACTACAGTAGTAAACTAGCCCCTGATAGGTCTACATCTTATTTCAGATAGACTACAGTAGTGAACTAGCCCCTGATAGGTCTACATCTTATTTCAGATAGACTACAGTAGTAAACTAGTCCCTGATAGGTCTACATCTTATTTCAGATAGACTACAGTAGTAAACCAGCCCCTGATAGGCCTACATCTTATTTCAGATAGACTACAGTAGTAAACTAGTCCCTGATAGGTCTACATCTTATTTCAGATAGACTACAGTAGTAAACCAGCCCCTGATAGGTCTACATCTTATTTCAGATAGACTACAGTAGTAAACTAGTCCCTGATAGGTCTACATCTTATTTCAGATAGACTACAGTAGTAAACTATCCCCTGATAGGCCTACATCTTATTTCAGATAGACTACAGTAGTAAACTAGTCCCTGATAGGTCTACATCTTATTTCAGATAGACTACAGTAGTAAACCAGCCCCTGATAGGCCTACATCCTATTTCAGATAGACTGCAGTAGTAAACTATCCCCTGATAGGTCTACATCTTATTTCAGATAGACTACAGTAGTAAACTAGCCCCTGATAGGTCTACATCTTATTTCAGATAGACTACAGTAGTAAACTAGTCCCTGATAGGTCTACATCTTATTTCAGATAGACTACAGTAGTAAACTAGCCCCTGATAGGTCTACATCTTATTTCAGATAGACTACAGTAGTAAACTAGCCCCTGATAGGTCTGCATCTTATTTCAGATAGACTACAGTAGTAAACCAGCCCCTGATAGGTCTACATCTTATTTCAGATAGACTGCAGTAGTAAACTAGCCCCTGATAGGTCTACATCTTATTTCAGATAGACTACAGTAGTAAACTAGTCCCTGATAGGTCTACATCTTATTTCAGATAGACTACAGTAGTAAACCAGCCCCTGATAGGTCTACATCTTATTTCAGATAGACTACAGTAGCCTGGGCAAGATGATTTAGCAGCTTGCTTAGTTAAAATTGACAGATTATTTTATTTAACATGAATAGCAATGTGATTTCTCAATCGGACTTCACACTGCCCTTTCCCACTTGGACAAAAGGAACACCTATGTGAGAATGCTGTTCATTGACTACAGCTCAGAGTTCAACACCATAGCGCCCACTAAGCTCATCACGACTGCGTGGCCAAACACGACTCCGACACCATTGTTAAGTTTGCTGACAACACAACAGTGGTATGCCTGATCACCGACAATGATGAGAAGTCAGAGAACTGGCAATGTGGTGCCAGGACAACACCCTCTCCCTCAATGTGGGCAAGACAAAGGAGCTGCTTGTGGACCACAGGAAACAGGCCCCCATTAACATCGATGGGGCTGTAGTGGAGCGGGTCGAGAATTTCAACTTTCTTGGTGTCCATATCACCAACAAATTATCATTTTATTAAAAAATATTATTTTTATTTCACCTTTATTTAACCAGGTAGGCTAGTTGAGAACAAGTTCTCATTTACAACTGCAACCTGGCCAAGATAAAGCAAAGCAGTGCAACACATACAACAACACAGTGTTACATATGTAATAAACAAACGTAGAGTCAAAAACACAATATAAAAGTCTATATACAGAGTGTGCAAAGGAGTTAAAATTAGGGAGGTAAGGCAATAAATAGGCCGTAGTGAAAAAAGTAATTACAATTTAGCAATTAAACACTGGAGTGATAGATGTGTAGAAGATGAATGTGTCATGTTCTGTCTTTGATCATCATGTCTTGTCCCTGTGCTTCCCTCTGCTGGTCTTATTAGGTTCTTTCCCTCTTTCTATCCCTCTCTCTCCTCCTCCCTCTCTCCCTCTCCCGCTCTCTCTCTCTATCGTTCCGTTCCTGCTCCCAGCTGTTTCTCATTCTCCTAACGACCTCATTTACTCTTTCACACCTGTCCCCTATTTTGCCCTCTGATTAGAGTCCCTATTTCTCCCTCTGTTTTCCGCTTCTGTCCTTGTCGGATTCTTGTTTGATGTTTGCTGTTCTGTGTCCTTGTTCCGCCCTGTCGTGTTTTTGCCTTCTTCAGATGCTGCGTGTGAGCAGGTGTCTATGTCTGCTACGGCCCGTGCCTTCCTGAAGCGACCTGCAGTCTGTGGTCGCGTCTCCAGTCGTTCCTCTCTACTGACGAGAGGATTTCAGTTTCCTGTTTTGGATTTACCTTTGATAATATCCAGGAGAATCATTGTTTGTTTAAGACTGGAATAAAGACTCTGTTTCTATTACGTCGCTTTTGGGTCCTCATTCACCAGCATAACAGAAGAATCCGACCAAGAATGGACCCAGCGACTACGGATTCTCGCAACACTGCCGTCGAGATCCAGGGAGCAATGCTCGGCAGACACGAGCAGGAATTGTCTGCTGCTCGTCATGCCGTTGAGACCCTGGCCGCTCATGTCTCCGATCTCTCAGGACAGTTTCAGAGTCTTCGTCTCGTGCCACCAGCTACTTCCTGGTCTTCCGAGTCTCCGGAACCTAGGGTTAATAACCCACCATGTTACTCTGGGCAGCCCACTGAGTGTCGCTCCTTTCTCACCCAGTGTGATATTGTGTTCTCTCTCCAGCCCAACACATACTCAGGAGAGAGAGCTCGGATCGCTTACGTCATATCACTCCTTACTGGTCGGGCTCGGGAGTGGGGCACAGCTATCTGGGAGGCAAGGGCTGAGTGTTCTAACGTTTATCAGAACTTTAAGGAGGAGATGATACGGGTTTTTGATCGTTCAGTTTTTGGGAAGGAGGCTTCCAGGGCCCTGGCTTCCCTATGTCAAGGTGATCGATCCATAACGGATTACTCTATAGAGTTTCGCACTCTTGCTGCATCCAGTGACTGGAACGAGCCGGCGTTGCTCGCTCGTTTTCTGGAGGGACTCCACGCTGAGGTTAAGGATGAGATTCTCTCCCGGGAGGTTCCTTCCAGCGTGGACTCTTTGATTGCACTCGCCATCCGCATAGAACGACGGGTAGATCTTCGTCACCGAGCTCGTGGAAGAGAGCTCGCGTTAACGGTGTTTCCCCTCTCCGCATCTCAACCATCTCCTCCCATCGGCTCAGAGACTGAGCCCATGCAGCTGGGAGGTATTCGCATCTCGACTAAGGAGAGGGAACGGAGAATCACCAACCGCCTTTGCCTCTATTGCGGTTCTGCTGGACATTTTGTCATGTCATGTCCAGTAAAAGCCAGAGCTCATCAGTAAGCGGAGGGCTACTGGTGAGCGCTACTACTCAGGTCTCTCCATCAAGATCCTGTACTACCTTGTCGGTCCATCTACGCTGGACCGGTTCGGCTGCTTCCTGCAGTGCCTTGATAGACTCTGGGGCTGAGGGTTGTTTTATGGACGAAGCATGGGCTCGGAAACATGACATTCCTCTCAGACAGTTAGGGAAGCCCACGCCCATGTTCGCCTTAGATGGTAGTCCTCTCCCCAGTATCAGATGTGAGACACTACCTTTAACCCTCACAGTATCTGGTAACCACAGTGAGACCATTTCCTTTTTGATTTTTCGTTCACCTTTTACACCTGTTGTTTTGGGTCATCCCTGGCTAGTATGTCATAATCCTTCTATTAATTGGTCTAGTAATTCTATCCTATCCTGGAACGTTTCTTGTCATGTGAAGTGTTTAATGTCTGCTATCCCTCCTGTTTCTTCTGTCCCCTCTACTCAGGAGGAACCTGGTGATTTGACAGGAGTGCCGGAGGAATATCATGATCTACGCACGGTCTTCAGTCGGTCCAGAGCCAACTCTCTTCCTCCTCACCGGTCGTATGATTGTTGTATTGATCTCCTTCCGGGGACCACTCCCCCTCGGGGTAGACTATACTCTCTGTCGGCTCCCGAACGTAAGGCTCTCGAGGATTATCTGTCTGTTTCTCTCGACGCCGGTACCGTGGTGCCTTCTTCCTCTCCCGCCGGAGCGGGGTTTTTCTTTGTTAAGAAGAAGGACGGTACTCTGCGCCCCTGCGTGGATTATCGAGGGCTGAATGACATAACGGTTAAGAATCGTTATCCGCTTCCCCTTATGTCGTCAGCCTTCGAGATTCTGCAGGGAGCCAGGTTCTTTACTAAGTTGGACCTTCGTAACGCTTACCATCTCGTACGCATCAGAGAGGGGGACGAGTGGAAAACGGCGTTTAACACTCCGTTAGGGCATTTTGAATACCGGGTTCTGCCGTTCGGTCTCGCTAATGCTCCAGCTGTCTTTCAGGCATTAGTTAATGATGTACTGAGAGACATGCTGAACATCTTTGTTTTCGTTTACCTTGACGATATCCTGATTTTTTCACCGTCACTCGAGATTCATGTTCAGCACGTTCGACGTGTACTCCAGCGCCTTTTAGAGAATTGTCTCTACGTGAAGGCTGAGAAGTGCGCCTTTCATGTCTCCTCTGTCACATTTCTCGGTTCTGTTATTTCCGCTGAAGGCATTCAGATGGATCCCGCTAAGGTCCAGGCTGTCAGCGATTGGCCCGTTCCTAAGTCACGTGTCGAGTTACAGCGCTTTCTCGGTTTCGCTAATTTCTATCGGCGTTTCATTCGTAATTTCGGTCAAGTGGCTGCCCCTCTCACAGCTCTGACTTCTGTCAAGACTTGCTTTAAGTGGTCCGGTTCCGCCCAGGGAGCTTTTGATCTCCTCAAGAAGCGTTTTACATCCGCCCCTATCCTTGTTACTCCTGACGTCACTAAACAATTCATTGTCGAGGTTGACGCTTCAGAGGTGGGCGTGGGAGCCATTCTGTCCCAGCGCTTCCAGTCTGACGATAAGGTCCATCCTTGCGCTTACTTTTCTCATCGCCTGTCGCCATCGGAACGCAACTATGATGTGGGTAACCGCGAACTGCTCGCCATCCGCTTAGCCATAGGCGAATGGCGACAGTGGTTGGAGGGGGCGACCGTCCCTTTTGTCGTTTGGACTGACCATAAGAACCTTGAGTACATCCGTTCTGCCAAACGACTTAATGCACGTCAAGCTCGTTGGGCGTTATTTTTCGCTCGTTTCGAGTTCGTGATTTCCTATCGCCCGGGAAATAAGAACACCAAGCCTGATGCCTTATCCCGTCTCTTTAGTTCTTCTGTGGCTTCTACCGACCCCGAGGGGATTCTCCCTGAAGGGCGTGTTGTCGGGTTGACTGTCTGGGGAATTGAGAGACAGGTAAAGCAAGCACTCACTCACACTGCGTCGCCGCGCGCTTGTCCTAGTAACCTTCTGTTCGTTCCTGTCTCTACTCGTCTGGCTGTTCTTCAGTGGGTTCATTCTGCCAAGTTAGCTGGCCACCCCGGCGTTCGGGGTACGCTTGCTTCTATTCGCCAGCGGTTTTGGTGGCCTACTCAGGAGCGGGACACGCGCCGTTTCGTGGCTGCTTGTTCGGACTGCGCGCAGACTAAGTCAGGTAACTCTCCTCCTGCCGGTCGTCTCAGACCGCTTCCCATTCCTTCTCGACCATGGTCTCACATCGCCTTAGACTTTATTACCGGTCTGCCTTCGTCTGCGGGGAAGACTGTGATTCTTACGGTTATCGATAGGTTCTCTAAGGCGGCACATTTCATTCCCCTCGCTAAGCTTCCTTCCGCTAAGGAGACGGCACAAATCATCATTGAGAATGTGTTCAGAATTCATGGCCTCCCGTTAGACGCCGTTTCAGACAGAGGCCCGCAATTCACGTCACAGTTTTGGAGGGAGTTCTGTCGTTTGATTGGTGCTTCCGTCAGTCTCTCTTCCGGGTTTCATCCCCAGTCTAACGGTCAAGCAGAAAGGGCCAATCAGTCGATTGGTCGCATATTACGCAGCCTTTCGTTTCGAAACCCTGCGTCTTGGGCAGAACAGCTCCCCTGGGCTGAGTACGCTCACAACTCGCTTCCTTCGTCTGCTACCGGGCTATCTCCGTTTCAGAGTAGTCTTGGTTACCAGCCTCCTCTGTTCTCGTCCCAGCTCGCCGAGTCCAGCGTTCCCTCCGCTCAGGCTTTTGTCCAACGTTGTGAGCGCACCTGGAGGAGGGTCAGGTCTGCACTTTGCCGTTACAGGGCGCAGACTGTGAGAGCCGCCAATAAACGTAGGATTAAGAGTCCTAGGTATTGTCGCGGTCAGAGAGTGTGGCTTTCCACTCGTAACCTTCCCCTTACGACAGCTTCTCGCAAGTTGACTCCGCGGTTCATTGGTCCGTTCCGTGTCTCTCAGGTCGTCAATCCTGTCGCTGTGCGACTGCTTCTTCCGCGACATCTTCGTCGCGTCCACCCTGTCTTCCATGTCTCTTGTGTCAAGCCTTTTCTTCGCGCCCCCGTTCGTCTTCCCTCCCCCCCCCCCGTCCTTGTCGAGGGCGCACCTATTTACAAGGTACGGAAGATCATGGACATGCGTTCTCGGGGACGTGGTCACCAGTACTTAGTGGATTGGGAGGGTTACGGTCCTGAGGAGAGGAGTTGGGTTCCATCTCGGGACGTGCTGGACCGTTCGTTGATTGATGATTTCCTTCGTTGCCGCCAGGGTTCCTCCTCGAGTGCGCCAGGAGGCGCTCGGTGAGTGGGGGGGTACTGTCATGTTTTGTCTTTGATCATCATGTCTTGTCCCTGTGCTTCCCTCTGCTGGTCTTATTAGGTTCTTTCCCTCTTTCTATCCCTCTCTCTCCTCCTCCCTCTCTCCCTCTCCCGCTCTCTCTCTCTATCGTTCCGTTCCTGCTCCCAGCTGTTTCTCATTCTCCTAACGACCTCATTTACTCTTTCACACCTGTCCCCTATTTTGCCCTCTGATTAGAGTCCCTATTTCTCCCTCTGTTTTCCGCTTCTGTCCTTGTCGGATTCTTGTTTGATGTTTGCTGTTCTGTGTCCTTGTTCCGCCCTGTCGTGTTTTTGCCTTCTTCAGATGCTGCGTGTGAGCAGGTGTCTATGTCTGCTACGGCCCGTGCCTTCCTGAAGCGACCTGCAGTCTGTGGTCGCGTCTCCAGTCGTTCCTCTCTACTGACGAGAGGATTTCAGTTTCCTGTTTTGGATTTACCTTTGATAATATCCAGGAGAATCATTGTTTGTTTAAGACTGGAATAAAGACTCTGTTTCTATTACGTCGCTTTTGGGTCCTCATTCACCAGCATAACAGAATGTGCAAGTAGAGATACTGGGCTGCAAAGGAGCAAACAAATAAATAACAGTATGGGGATGAGGTAGTTGGATGGGCTATTTACAGATGGGCTATGTACAGGTGCAATGATCTGTATCTGTGGTAACAGTCAGTTGCAAGCGACAGAAGTAACTTGTGACATTGTGCCTAATCTTGCATCAATTTTTTGTATAGTCCTTCTTCAAGACATCTCTCTTACATTATTTTAGCTAAAGTTATAATCTACTCGAAACCAGGTTTAGTTTTTTTCTCTCCAAAATATGAATTACTGTAGGCCTATAATAATTGGTAACAGGCCTACCAAACCCCAAACATTTTGAATTTGAGAATGTTCATTTGTATGCCTCAAATATTAAACTGTCTTAAAATATGTGATGATTAGGTGAATCAGGTGTGTAAGTGCTGGTAAGAACAAAAGGATTGAGAAACCCTGAGATAAACATAAAACCATATAATTGAAAAGCTCCTCCACCATCTTTACCAGACGTTTTACTGATAACATGTCGGCCTACTGATTAGTTTACACTTTGAAAACTGACTTTCTGTCAGCAACTCAGCTCAAGTAACAGTTCTACTAACTAGTAATATCTCATTCCAGGTATTAATTCTCTTAGTCTGTTCATTAGAATGAATTATTGTTCAGAAATACTTACTTTGGTTTTCAGTTCAGTCCATATAGTGTTTTCTGCTCTGTCGTCTCAAAATGGATCCTGTACAAAAGAACAAATGTACTTTATGTTTCAGCTCAGCCACCTCCCCACCCTGAAAATAAAGGGATGTATTGTGTGTCCAAAGGAAAGTAGTGGGCTTGTGGAAAGTAGTGGGTGTGTCCAAAGGAATGTAGTGGGTGTGTCAAAGCGCTCTGCTATAGGTTAGAGGGTTCTGATTGAGCTGTGTTTTGTTTCACCCATTTCTTACTACTCAACAACCATACATTGAGCTACCATACATTGATCTACAATACATTGATCCACCATACATTGATCTACCATACATTGATCCACCATACATTGATCCACCATACATTGATCTACCATACATTGATCTACCATACATTGATCTACCATACATTGATCCACCATACATTGATCTACCATACATTGATCAACCATACATTGATCAACCATACATTGATCTACCATACATTGATCTACCATACATTGATCTACCATACATTGATCTACCATACATTGATCTACCATACATTGATCTACCATACATTGATCTACCATACATTGATCTACCATACATTGATCTACCATACATTGATCTACCATACATTGATCCACCATACATTGATCTACCATACATTGAGGTACCATACATTGATCTACCATACATTGATCTACCATACATTGATCTACCATACATTGATCCACCATACATTGATCTACCATACATTGAGCTAACATACATTGATCTACCATACATTGAGCTACCATACATTGAGGTACCATGCCACAAGAGTTTGGACTTCTGTTTTTAAGCCAGAGGACCCATACTTTTACACAAATAATTTTACATTTTCAGTTTTAAAACTGAAGATTGTTAATTTGTAATTAAAATTATTGGTGTACTTCATGTGTGGAATGTGTGTGCAGCTGCCACCCTGCTACTAGTTAACTACTTCCCATTACCAGACAGTAGTACTAGGTAGCTACTTCCCATTACCAGACAGTAGTACTAGGTAGCTACTTCCCAGCCATTACCAGACAGTAGTACAAGGTAACTACTTCCCATTACCAGACAGTAGTACTAGGTAACTACTTCCCATTACCAGACAGTAGTACTAGGTAACTACTTCCCATTACCAGACAGTAGTACTAGGTAACTACTTCCCATTACCAGACAGTAGTACTAGGTAACTACTTCCCATTACCAGACAGTAGTACTAGGTAGCTACTTCCCATTACCAGACAGTAGTACTAGGTAACTACTTCCCATTACCAGACAGTAGTACTAGGTAACTACTTCCCATTACCAGACAGTAGTACTAGGTAACTACTTCCCATTACCAGACAGTAGTACTAGGTAACTACTTCCCATTAACAGACAGTAGTACTAGGTAACTACTTCCCATTACCAGACAGTAGTACTAGGTAACTACTTCCCATTACCAGACAGTAGTACTAGGTAACTACTTCCCATTACCAGACAGTAGTACTAGGTAGCTACTTCCCATTACCAGACAGTAGTACTAGGTAACTACGTCCCATTACCAGACAGTAGTACTAGGTAACTACTTCCCATTACCAGACAGTAGTACTAGGTAACTACTTCCCATTACCAGACAGTAGTACTAGGTAACTACTTCCCATTACCAGACAGTAGTACTAGGTAACTACTTCCCATTACCAGACAGTAGTACTAGGTAACTACTTCCCATTACCAGACAGTAGTACTAGGTAACTACTTCCCATTACCAGACAGTAGTACTAGGTAACTACTTCCCATTACCAGACAGTAGTACTAGGTAACTACTTCCCATTACCAGACAGTAGTACTAGGTAACTACTTCCCATTACCAGACAGTAGTACTAGGTAACTACTTCCCATTACCAGACAGTAGTACTAGGTAGCTACTTCCCATTACCAGACAGTAGTACTAGGTAACTACTTCCCATTACCAGACAGTAGTACTAGGTAACTACTTCCCATTACCAGACAGTAGTACTAGGTAACTACTTCCCATTACCAGACAGTAGTACTAGGTAACTACTTCCCATTAGCAGACAGTAGTACTAGGTAACTACTTCCCATTAGCAGACAGTAGTACTAGGTAGCTACTTCCCATTACCAGACAGTAGTACTAGGTAGCTACTTCCCAGCCATTACCAGACAGTAGTACAAGGTAACTACTTCCCATTACCAGACAGTAGTACTAGGTAACTACTTCCCATTACCAGACAGTAGTACTAGGTAACTACTTCCCATTACCAGACAGTAGTACTAGGTAGCTACTTCCCATTACCAGACAGTAGTACTAGGTAACTACGTCCCATTACCAGACAGTAGTACTAGGTAACTACTTCCCATTACCAGACAGTAGTACTAGGTAACTACTTCCCATTACCAGACAGTAGTACTAGGTAACTACTTCCCATTACCAGACAGTAGTACTAGGTAACTACTTCCCATTACCAGACAGTAGTACTAGGTAACTACTTCCCATTACCAGACAGTAGTACTAGGTAACTACTTCCCATTACCAGACAGTAGTACTAGGTAGCTACTTCCCATTACCAGACAGTAGTACTAGGTAACTACTTCCCATTACCAGACAGTAGTACTAGGTAACTACTTCCCATTACCAGACAGTAGTACTAGGTAACTACTTCCCATTACCAGACAGTAGTACTAGGTAACTACTTCCCATTAGCAGACAGTAGTACTAGGTAACTACTTCCCATTAGCAGACAGTAGTACTAGGTAGCTACTTCCCATTACCAGACAGTAGTACTAGGTAGCTACTTCCCAGCCATTACCAGACAGTAGTACAAGGTAACTACTTCCCATTACCAGACAGTAGTACTAGGTAACTACTTCCCATTACCAGACAGTAGTACTAGGTAACTACTTCCCATTACCAGACAGTAGTACTAGGTAACTACTTCCCATTACCAGACAGTAGTACTAGGTAACTACTTCCCATTACCAGACAGTAGTACTAGGTAGCTACTTCCCATTACCAGACAGTAGTACTAGGTAACTACTTCCCATTACCAGACAGTAGTACTAGGTAACTACTTCCCATTACCAGACAGTAGTACTAGGTAACTACTTCCCATTACCAGACAGTAGTACTAGGTAACTACTTCCCATTAACAGACAGTAGTACTAGGTAACTACTTCCCATTACCAGACAGTAGTACTAGGTAACTACTTCCCATTACCAGACAGTAGTACTAGGTAACTACTTCCCATTACCAGACAGTAGTACTAGGTAACTACTTCCCATTACCAGACAGTAGTACTAGGTAGCTACTTCCCATTACCAGACAGTAGTACTAGGTAGCTACTTCCCATTACCAGACAGTAGTACTAGGTAACTATGTCCCATTACCAGACAGTAGTACTAGGTAACTACTTCCCATTACCAGACAGTAGTACTAGGTAACTACTTCCCATTACCAGACAGTAGTACTAGGTAACTACTTCCCATTACCAGACAGTAGTACTAGGTAACTACTTCCCATTACCAGACAGTAGTACTAGGTAACTACTTCCCATTACCAGACAGTAGTACTAGGTAACTACTTCCCATTACCAGACAGTAGTACTAAGTAGCTACTTCCCATTACCAGACAGTAGTACTAGGTAACTACTTCCCATTACCAGACAGTAGTACTAGGTAACTACTTCCCATTACCAGACAGTAGTACTAGGTAACTACTTCCCATTACCAGACAGTAGTACTAGGTAACTACTTCCCATTAGCAGACAGTAGTACTAGGTAACTACTTCCCATTACCAGACAGTAGTACTAGGTAACTACTTCCCATTACCAGACAGTAGTACTAGGTAACTACTTCCCATTAACAGACAGTAGTACTAGGTAACTACTTCCCATTACCAGACAGTAGTACTAGGTAACTACTTCCCATTACCAGACAGTAGTACTAGGTAACTACTTCCCATTACCAGACAGTAGTACTAGGTAACTACTTCCCATTACCAGACAGTAGTACTAGGTAGCTACTTCCCATTACCAGACAGTAGTACTAGGTAGCTACTTCCCATTACCAGACAGTAGTACTAGGTAACTACGTCCCATTACCAGACAGTAGTGCTAGGTAACTACTTCCCATTAGCAGACAGTAGTACTAGGTAACTACTTCCCATTAGCAGACAGTAGTACTAGGTAACTACTTCCCATTACCAGACAGTAGTACTAGGTAACTACTTCCCATTACCAGACAGTAGTACTAGGTAACTACTTCCCATTACCAGACAGTAGTAATAGGTAACTACTTCCCATTACCAGACAGTAGTACTAGGTAGCTACTTCCCATTACCAGACAATAGTACTAGGTAACTACTTCCCATTACCAGACAGTAGTACTAGGTAACTACTTCCCATTACCAGACAGTAGTACTAGGTAACTACTTCCCATTACCAGACAGTAGTACTAGGTAGCTACTTCCCATTACCAGACAGTAGTACTAGGTAGCTACTTCCCATTACCAGACAGTAGTACTAGGTAACTACGTCCCATTACCAGACAGTAGTACTAGGTAACTACTTCCCATTACCAGACAGTAGTACTAGGTAACTACTTCCCATTACCAGACAGTAGTACTAGGTAACTACTTCCCATTACCAGACAGTAGTACTAGGTAACTACTTCCCATTACCAGACAGTAGTACTAGGTAACTACTTCCCATTACCAGACAGTAGTACTAGGTAGCTACTTCCCATTACCAGACAGTAGTACTAGGTAACTACTTCCCATTACCAGACAGTAGTACTAGGTAACTACTTCCCATTACCAGACAGTAGTACTAGGTAACTACTTCCCATTACCAGACAGTAGTACTAGGTAACTACTTCCCATTACCAGACAGTAGTACTAGGTAACTACTTCCCATTACCAGACAGTAGTACTAGGTATCTACTTCCCATTACCAGACAGTAGTACTAGGTAACTACTTCCCATTACCAGACAGTAGTACTAGGTAACTACTTCCCAGCCAGACAGTAGTACTAGGTAACTACTTCCCAGCCAGAAAGTAGTACTAGGTAAATTCTTCCCAACACGGACAGTAGTACTAGGTAACTACTTCCCATAACCAGACAGTAGTACTAGGTAGCTACTTCTCATTACCAGACAGTAGTACTAGGTAACTACTTCCCATTACCAGACAGTAGTACTAAGTTACTACTTAAACATAAAACCATATAATTGAAAAGCTCCTCCACCATCTTTACCAGACGTTTTACTGATAACATGTAGGTAGGCCTACTGATTAGTTTAAACTTTGAAAACTGCTGTCTGTCAGCAACTCAACTCAAGTAACAGTTCTACTAACTAGTAATATCTCATTCCAGGTATTAATTCTCTTAGTCTGTTCATTAGAATGAATTATTGTTCAGAAATACTTACTTTGGTTTTCAGTTCTGTCCATATAGTGTTTTCTGCTCTGTCGTCTCAAAATGGATCCTGTACAAAAGAACAAATGTACTTTATGTTTCAGCTCAGCCACCTCCCCACCCTGAAAATAAAGGGATGTATTGTGTGTCCAAAGGAAAGTAGTGGGCTTGTGGAAAGTAGTTAGTGTGTCCAAAGGAATGTAGTGGGTGTGTCAAAGCGCTCTGCTATAGGTTAGAGGGTTCTGATTGAGCTGTGTTTTGTTTCATCCATTTCTTACTACTCAACAACCATACATTGATCTACCATACATTGAGGTACCATACATTGATCTACCATACATTGATCTACCATACATTGATCTACCATACATTGATCTACCATACATTGATCTACCATACATTGATCTACCATACATTGATCTACCATACATTGATCTACCATACATTGATCCACCATACATTGATCTACCATACATTGAGGTACCATACATTGATCTACCATACATTGATCTACCATACATTGATCTACCATACATTGATCCACCATACATTGATCTACCATACATTGAGCTAACATACATTGATCTACCATACATTGAGCTACCATACATTGAGGTACCATGCCACAAGAGTTTGGACTTCTGTTTTTAAGCCAGAGGACCCATACTTTTACACAAATAATTTTACATTTTCAGTTTTAAAACTGAAGATTGTTAATTTGTAATTAAAATTATTGGTGTACTTCATGTGTGGAATGTGTGTGCAGCTGCCACCCTGCTACTAGTTAACTACTTCCCATTACCAGACAGTAGTACTAGGTAGCTACTTCCCATTACCAGACAGTAGTACTAGGTAGCTACTTCCCAGCCATTACCAGACAGTAGTACAAGGTAACTACTTCCCATTACCAGACAGTAGTACTAGGTAACTACTTCCCATTACCAGACAGTAGTACTAGGTAACTACTTCCCATTACCAGACAGTAGTACTAGGTAACTACTTCCCATTACCAGACAGTAGTACTAGGTAACTACTTCCCATTACCAGACAGTAGTACTAGGTAGCTACTTCCCATTACCAGACAGTAGTACTAGGTAACTACTTCCCATTACCAGACAGTAGTACTAGGTAACTACTTCCCATTACCAGACAGTAGTACTAGGTAACTACTTCCCATTAACAGACAGTAGTACTAGGTAACTACTTCCCATTACCAGACAGTAGTACTAGGTAACTACTTCCCATTACCAGACAGTAGTACTAGGTAACTACTTCCCATTACCAGACAGTAGTACTAGGTAACTACTTCCCATTACCAGAAAGTAGTACTAGGTAGCTACTTCCCATTACCAGACAGTAGTACTAGGTAACTACTTCCCATTACCAGACAGTAGTACTAGGTAACTACGTCCCATTACCAGACAGTAGTACTAGGTAACTACTTCCCATTACCAGACAGTAGTACTAGGTAACTACTTCCCATTACCAGACAGTAGTACTAGGTAACTACTTCCCATTACCAGACAGTAGTACTAGGTAACTACTTCCCATTACCAGACAGTAGTACTAGGTAACTACTTCCCATTACCAGACAGTAGTACTAGGTAACTACTTCCCATTACCAGACAGTAGTACTAGGTAACTACTTCCCATTAGCAGACAGTAGTACTAGGTAACTACTTCCCATTACCAGACAGTAGTACTAGGTAACTACTTCCCATTACCAGACAGTAGTACTAGGTAACTACTTCCCATTACCAGACAGTAGTACTAGGTAACTACTTCCCATTACCAGACAGTAGTACTAGGTAGCTACTTCCCATTAGCAGACAATAGTACTAGGTAACTACTTCCCATTACCAGACAGTAGTACTAGGTAACTACTTCCCATTACCAGACAGTAGTACTAGGTAACTACTTCCCATTACCAGACAGTAGTACTAGGTAACTACTTCCCATTACCAGACATAACTACTTCTCATTACCAGACAGTAGTACTAGGTAACTACTTCCCATTACCAGACAGTAGTACTAGGTAACTACTTCTCATTACCAGACAGTAGTACTAGGTAGCTACTTCTCATTACCAGACAGTAGTACTAGGTAACTACTTCCCATTACCAGACAGTAGTACTAGGTAACTACTTCCCATTACCAGACAGTAGTACTAGGTAGTTACTTCCCAGCTAGACAGTAGTACTAGGTAGCTACTTCTCATTACCAGACAGTAGTACTAGGTAACTACTTCCCATTACCAGACAGTAGTACTAGGTAACTACTTCCCAGCCAGACAGTAGTACTAGGTAACTACTTCCCATTACCAGACAGTAGTACTAGGTAGTTACTTCCCATTACCAGACAGTAGTACTAGGTAACTACTTCTCATTACCAGACAGTAGTACTAGGTAACTACTTCCCATTACCAGACAGTAGTACTAGGTAACTACTTCTCATTACCAGACAGTAGTACTAGGTAGCTACTTCTCATTACCAGACAGTAGTACTAGGTAACTACTTCCCATTACCAGACAGTAGTACTAGGTAACTACTTCCCATTACCAGACAGTAGTACTAGGTAGTTACTTCCCAGCCAGACAGTAGTACTAGGTAGCTACTTCTCATTACCAGACAGTAGTACTAGGTAACTACTTCCCATTACCAGACAGTAGTACTAGGTAACTACTTCCCAGCCAGACAGTAGTACTAGGTAACTACTTCCCATTACCAGACAGTAGTACTAGGTAACTACTTCCCATTACCAGACAGTAGTACGAACTACTTCCCATTGTCAGACAGTAGTACTAGGTAGCTACTTCCCATTACCAGACAGTATTACTAGGTAACTACTTCCCATTACCAGACAGTAGTACTAGGTAACTACTTCCCATTACAAGACAGTAGTACTATGTAACTACTTCCCATTAGCAGACAGTAGTACTAGGTAACTACTTCCCATTACCAGACAGTAGTACTAGGTAACTACTTCCCATTACAAGACAGTAGTACTAGGTAGCTACTTCCCATTACCAGACAGTAGTACTAGGTAACTACTTCCCATTACCAGACAGTAGTACTAGGTAACTACTTCCCATTACCAGACAGTAGTACTAGGTATCTACTTCCCATTACCAGACAGTAGTACTAGGTAACTACTTCCCAGCCAGACAGTAGTACTAAGTATCTACTTCCCATTACCAGACAGTAGTACTAGGTAACTACTTCCCAGCCAGACAGTAGTACTAGGTAAATTCTTCCCATTACCAGACAGTAGTACTAGGTAACTACTTCCCATTACCAGACAGTAGTACTAGGTAGCTACTTCTCATTACCAGACAGTAGTACTAGGTAACTACTTCCCATTACCAGACAGTAGTACCAAGTTACTACTTAAACATAAAACCATATAATTGAAAAGCTCCTCCACCATCTTTACCAGACGTTTTACTGATAACATGTAGGTAGGCCTACTGATTAGTTTACACTTTGAAAACTGCTGTCTGTCAGCAACACAACTCAAGTAGCAGTTCTACTAACTAGTAATATCTCATTATATGTATTCATTCTCTTACAATGTCCTTTAGAATAGATTATTGTTCAGAAATACTTACTTTGGTTTTCAGTTCTGTCCATATAGTGTTTTCTGCTCTGTCGTCTCAAAATGGATCCTGTACAAAAGAACAAATGTACTTTATGTTTCAGCTCAGCCACCTCCCCACCCTGAAAATAAAGGGATGTATTGTGTGTCCAAAGGAAAGTAGTGGGCTTGTGGAAAGTAGTGGGTGTGTCCAAAGGAATGTAGTGGGTGTGTCAAAGCGCTCTGCTATAGGTTAGAGGGTTCTGATTGAGCTGTGTTTTGTTTCATCCATTTCTTACTACTCAACAACCATACATTGATCTACCATACATTGAGGTACCATACATTGATCTACCATACATTGATCTACCATACATTGATCTACCATACATTGATCTACCATACATTGATCAACCATACATTGATCTACCATACATTGATCAACCATACATTGATCAACCATAAATTGATCTACCATACATTGATCTACCATACATTGATCTACCATACATTGATCTACCATAAATTGATCTACCATACATTGATCAACCATAAATTGATCTACCATACATTGATCTACCATACGTTGATCTATCATACATTGATCAACCATACATTGATCTACCATACATTGATCTACCATACATTGATCAACCATACATTGATCTACCATACATTGATCTACCATACATTGAGCTACCATACATTGAGGTACCATACATTGATCTACCATACATTGATCTACCATACATTGATCTACCATACAATGGTCTACCATACATTGATCTACCATACATTGATCAACCATACATTAATCTACCATACATTGATCTACCATACATTGATCTACCATACATTGATCTACCATACATTGATCTACCATACATTGATCTACCATACATTGATCTACCATACATTGATCAACCATACATTGATCTACCATACATTGATCTACCATACATTGATCAACCATACATTGATCCACCATACATTGATCTACCATACATTGATCAACCATACATTGATCTACCATACATTGATCTACCATACATTGATCTACCATACATTGATCTACCATACATTGATCTACCATACATTGATCTACCATACATTGATCCACCATATATTGATCTACCATACATTGAGCTACCATACATTGATCTACCATACATTGATCTACCATACATTGAGGTACCATGCCACAAGAGTTTGGACTTCTGTTTTTAAGCCAGAGGACCCATAATTTTACACAAATAATTTTACATTTTCAGTTTTAAAACTGAAGATTGTTAATTTGTAATTAAAATTATTGGTGTACTTCATGTGTGGAATGTGTGTGCAGCTGTCACCCTGCTACTAGTACTTCCCATTACCAGACAGTAGTACTAGGTAGCTACTTCCCATTACCAGACAGTAGTACTAGGAAGCTACTTCCCAGCCATTACCAGACAGTAGTACTAGGTAACTACTTCCCATTACCAGACAGTAGTACTAGGTAACTACTTCCCATTACCAGACAGTAGTACTAGGTAACTACTTCCCATTACCAGACAGTAGTACTAGGTAACTACTTCCCATTACCAGACAGTAGTACTAGGTAGCTACTTCCCATTACCAGACAGTAGTACTAGGTAACTACTTCCCATTACCAGACAGTAGTACTAGGTAACTACTTCCCATTACCAGACAGTAGTACTAGGTAACTACTTCCCATTACCAGACAGTAGTACTAGGTAACTAGTTCCCATTACCAGACAGTAGTACTAGGTAACTACTTCCCATTACCAGACAGTAGTACTAGGTAACTACTTCCCATTACCAGACAGTAGTACTAGGTAACTACTTCCCATTACCAGACAGTAGTACTAGGTAACTACTTCCCATTACCAGACAGTAGTACTAGGTAACTACTTCCCATTACCAGACAGTAGTACTAGGTAACTACTTCCCATTACCAGACAGTAGTACTAGGTAGCTACTTCCCATTACCAGACAGTAGTACTAGGTAGCTACTTCCCATTACCAGACAGTAGTACTAGGTAACTACTTCCCATTACCAGACAGTAGTACTAGGTAACTACTTCCCATTACCAGACAGTAGTACTAGGTAAATACTTCCCATTACCAGACAGTAGTACTAGGTAGCTACTTCCCATTACCAGACAGTAGTACTAGGTAACTACTTCCCATTACCAGAGAGTAGTACTAGGTAGTTACTTCCCAGCCAGACAGTAGTACTAGGTAACTACTTCTCATTACCAGACAGTAGTACTAGGTAACAACTTCCCATTACCAGACAGTAGTACTAGGTAACTACTTCTCATTACCAGACAGTAGTACTAGGTAGCTACTTCTCATTACCAGACAGTAGTACTAGGTAACTACTTCCCATTACCAGACAATAGTACTAGGTAACTACTTCCCATTACCAGACAGTAGTACTAGGTAGTTACTTCCCAGCCAGACAGTAGTACTAGGTAGCTACTTCTCATTACCAGACAGTAGTACTAGGTAACTACTTCCCATTACCAGACAGTAGTACTAGGTAACTACTTCCCATTACCAGACAGTAGTACTAGGTAGTTACTTCCCAGCCAGACAGTAGTACTAGGTAACTACTTCCCATTACCAGACAGTAGTACTAGGTAACTACTTCCCATTACCAGACAGTAGTACTAGGTAACTACTTCCCATTACCAGACAGTAGTACTAGGTAACTACTTCCCATTACCAGACAGTAGTACTAGGTAACTACTTCCCATTACCAGACAGTAGTACTAGGTAGCTACTTCCCATTACCAGACAGTAGTACTAGGTAGCTACTTCCCATTACCAGACAGTAGTACTAGGTAACTACTTCCCATTACCAGACAGTAGTACTAGGTAACTACTTCCCATTACCAGACAGTAGTACTAGGTAAATACTTCCCATTACCAGACAGTAGTACTAGGTAGCTACTTCCCATTACCAGACAGTAGTACTAGGTAACTACTTCCCATTACCAGAGAGTAGTACTAGGTAGTTACTTCCCAGCCAGACAGTAGTACTAGGTAACTACTTCTCATTACCAGACAGTAGTACTAGGTAACAACTTCCCATTACCAGACAGTAGTACTAGGTAACTACTTCTCATTACCAGACAGTAGTACTAGGTAGCTACTTCTCATTACCAGACAGTAGTACTAGGTAACTACTTCCCATTACCAGACAGTAGTACTAGGTAACTACTTCCCATTACCAGACAGTAGTACTAGGTAGTTACTTCCCAGCCAGACAGTAGTACTAGGTAGCTACTTCTCATTACCAGACAGTAGTACTAGGTAACTACTTCCCATTACCAGACAGTAGTACTAGGTAACTACTTCCCATTACCAGACAGTAGTACTAGGTAGTTACTTCCCAGCCAGACAGTAGTACTAGGTAACTACTTCCCATTACCAGACAGTAGTACTAGGTAACTACTTCCCATTACCAGACAGTAGTACTAGGTAACTACTTCCCATTACCAGACAGTAGTACTAGGTAACTACTTCCCATTACCAGACAGTAGTACTAGGTAACTACTTCCCATTACCAGACAGTAGTACTAGGTAACTACTTCCCATTACCAGACAGTAGTACTAGGTAACTACTTCCCATTACCAGACAGTAGTACTAGGTAACTACTTCCCATTACCAGACAGTAGTACTAGGTAGCTACTTCCCATTACCAGACAGTAGTACTAGGTAGCTACTTCCCATTACCAGACAGTAGTACTAGGTAACTACTTCCCATTACCAGACAGTAGTACTAGGTAACTACTTCCCATTACCAGACAGTAGTACTAGGTAACTACTTCCCATTACCAGACAGTAGTACTAGGTAACTACTTCCCATTACCAGACAGTAGTACTAGGTAGTTACTTCCCAGCCAGACAGTAGTACTAGGTAACTACTTCTCATTACCAGACAGTAGTACTAGGTAACAACTTCCCATTACCAGACAGTAGTACTAGGTAACTACTTCTCATTACCAGACAGTAGTACTAGGTAGCTACTTCTCATTACCAGACAGTAGTACTAGGTAACTACTTCCCATTACCAGACAGTAGTACTAGGTAACTACTTCCCATTACCAGACAGTAGTACTAGGTAGTTACTTCCCAGCCAGACAGTAGTACTAGGTAGCTACTTCTCATTACCAGACAGTAGTACTAGGTAACTACTTCCCATTACCAGACAGTAGTACTAGGTAACTACTTCCCAGCCAGACAGTAGTACTAGGTAACTACTTCCCATTACCAGACAGTAGTACTAGGTAACTACTTCCCATTACCAGACAGTAGTACGAACTACTTCCCATTGTCAGACAGTAGTACTAGGTAGCTACTTCCCATTACCAGACAGTATTACTAGGTAACTACTTCCCATTACCAGACAGTAGTACTAGGTAACTACTTCCCATTACCAGACAGTAGTACTAGGTAACTACTTCCCATTACCAGACAGTAGTACTAGGTACCTACTTCCCATTACCAGACAGTAGTACTAGGTAACTACTTCCCATTACAAGACAGTAGTACTAGGTAACTACTTCCCATTAGCAGACAGTAGTACTAGGTAACTACTTCCCATTACCAGACAGTAGTACTAGGTAACTACTTCCCATTACCAGACAGTAGTACTAGGTAGCTACTTCCCATTACCAGACAGTAGTACTAGGTAACTACTTCCCATTACCAGACAGTAGTACTAGGTAACTACTTCCCATTACCAGACAGTAGTACTAGGTAACTACTTCCCATTAGCAGACAGTAGTACTAGGTAACTACTTCCCATTAGCAGACAGTAGTACTAGGTAACTACTTCCCATTACCAGACAGTAGTACTAGGTAGCTACTTCCCATTACCAGACAGTAGTACTAGGTAACTACTTCCCATTACCAGACAGTAGTACTAGGTAACTACTTCCCATTACCAGACAGTAGTACTAGGTAACTACTTCCCATTACCAGACAGTAGTACTAGGTATCTACTTCCCATTACCAGACAGTAGTACTAGGTAACTACTTCCCATTACCAGACAGTAGTACTAGGTAACTACTTCCCAGCCAGACAGTAGTACTAGGTAACTACTTCCCAGCCAGAAAGTAGTACTAGGTAAATTCTTCCCATTACCGGACAGTAGTACTAGGTAACTACTTCCCATAACCAGACAGTAGTACTAGGTAACTACTTCCCATTACCAGACAGTAGTACTAAGTTACTACTTAAACATAAAACCATATAATTGAAAAGCTCCTCCACCATCTTTACCAGACGTTTTACTGATAACATGTAGGTAGGCCTACTGATTAGTTTAAACTTTGAAAACTGCTGTCTGTCAGCAACTCAACTCAAGTAGGAGTTCTACTAACTAGTAATATCTAATTCTAGGTATTCATTCTCTTACAATGTCCTTTAGAATAGATTATTGTTCAGAAATACTTACTTTGGTTTTCAGTTCTCTCCATATAGTGTTTTCTGCTCTGTCGTCTCAAAATGGATCCTGTACAAAAGAACAAATGTACTTTATGTTTCAGCTCAGCCACCTCCCCACCCTGAAAATAAAGGGATGTATTGTGTGTCCAAAGGAATGTAGTGGGTGTGTCAAAGCGCTCTGCTATTGGTTAGAGGGTTCTGATTGAGCTGTGTTTTGTTTCATCCATTTCTTACTACTCAACAACCATACATTGATCTACCATACATTGAGGTACCATACATTGATCTACCATACATTGATCTACCATACATTGATCTACCATACATTGATCTACCATACATTGATCAACCATACATTGATCTACCATACATTGATCAACCATACATTGATCTACCATACATTGATCCACCATACATTGATCTACCATACATTGATCAACCATACATTGATCTACCATACATTGATCTACCATACATTGATCTACCATACATTGATCAACCATACATTGATCAACCATACATTGATCCACCATACATTGATCTACCAAACATTGATCCACCATACATTGATCTACCAAACATTGATCCACCATACATTGATCTACCATACATTGATCAACCATACATTGATCAACCATACATTGATCCACCATACATTGATCTACCATACATTGATCTACCATACATTGATCCACCATACATTGATCTACCAAACATTGATCCACCATACATTGATCTACCAAACATTGATCTACCATACATTGAGGTACCATACATTGATCTAGCATACATTGATCTACCAAACATTGATCTACCATACATTGAGGTACCATACATTGATCCACCATACATTGATCTACCATACATTGAGGTACCATGCCACAAGAGTTTGGACTTCTGTTTTTAAGCCAGAGGACCCATACTTTTACACAAATAATTTTACATTTTCAGTTTTAAAACTGAAGATTGTTAATTTGTAATTAAAACTATTGATGATGGGTGTACTTCATGTGTGGAATGTGTGTGCAGCTGTCACCCTGCTACTAGGTAACTACTTCCCATTACCAGACAGTAGTACTAGGTAACTACTTCCCATTACCAGACAGTAGTACTAGGTAACTACTTCCCATTACCAGACAGTAGTACTAGGTAACTACTTCCCATTACCAGACAGTAGTTCTAGGTAGCTACTTCCCATTACCAGACAGTAGTACTAGGTAGCTACTTCCCATTACCAGACAGTAGTACTAGGTAACTACTTCCCATTACCAGACAGTAGTACTAGGTAAATACTTCCCATTACCAGACAGTAGTACTAGGTAGCTACTTCCCATTACCAGACAGTAGTACTAGGTAACTACTTCCCATTACCAGACAGTAGTACTAGGTAACTACTTCCCATTACCAGACAGTAGTACTAGGTAACTACTTCCCATTACCAGACAGTAGTTCTAGGCAGCTACTTCCCATTACCAGACAGTAGTACTAGGTAACTACTTCCCATTACCAGACAGTAGTACTAGGTAACTACTTCCCAGCCAGACAGTAGTACTAGGTAACTACTTCCCAGCCAGACAGTAGTACTAGGTAGCTACTTCCCATTACCAGACAGTAGTACTAGGTAGCAACTTCCCATTACCAGACAGTAGTACTAGGTAACTACTTCCCTGCCAGACAGTAGTACTAGGTAACTACTTCCCATTACCAGACAGTAGTACTAGGTAACTACTTCCCTGCCAGACAGAAGTACTAGGTAACTACTTCCCATTACCAGACAGTAGTACTAGGTAACTACTTCCCTGCCAGACAGTAGTACTAGGTAGCTACTTCCCATTACCAGACAGTAGTACTAGGTAACTACTTCCCAGCCAGACAGTAGTACTAGGTAACTACTTCCCATTCCCAGACAGTAGTACTAGGTAACTACGTCCCAGTAGTACTAGGTAACTACTTCCCAGCCAGACAGTAGTACTAGGTAACTACTTCCCAGCCAGACAGTAGTACTAGGTAGCTACTTCCCAGCCAGACAGTAGTACTAGGTAACTACTTCCCAGCCAGACAGTAGTACTAGGTAACTACTGCCCATTCCCAGACAGTAGTACTAGGTAGCTACTTCCCAGCCATTACCAGACAGTAGTACTAGGTAAATACTTCCCAGCCATTACCAGACAGTAGTACTAGGTAACTACTTCCCAGCCAGACAGTAGTACTAGGTAACTTCTTCCCAGCCAGACAGTATTACTAGGTAGCTACTTCCCAGCCATTACCAGACAGTAGTACTAGGTAACTACTTCCCATTACCAGACAGTAGTACTAGGTAACTACTTCCCATTACCAGACAGTAGTACTAGGTAACTACTTCCCAGCCAGACAGTAGTACTAGGTAACTACTTCCCAGCCAGACAGTAGTACTAGGTAACTACTTCCCAGCCAGACAGTAGTACTAGGTAACTACTTCCCAGCCAGACAGTAGTACTAGGTAGCTACTTCCCATTACCAGACAGTAGTACTAGGTAGCAACTTCCCATTACCAGACAGTAATACTAGGTAACTACTTCCCATTACCAGACAGTAGTACTAGGTAACTACTTCCCTGCCAGACAGTAGTACTAGGTAACTGCTTCCCATTACCAGACAGTAGTACTAGGTAACTACTTCCCTGCCAGACAGTAGTACTAGGTAACTACTTCCCATTACCAGACAGTAGTACTAGGTAACTACTTCCCTGCCAGACAGTAGTACTAGGTAACTACTTCCCATTACCAGACAGTAGTACTAGGTAACTACTTCCCATTCCCAGACAGTAGTACTAGGTAACTACGTCCCAGTAGTACTAGGTAACTACTTCCCAGCCAGACAGTAGTACTAGGTAACTACTTCCCAGCCAGACAGTTGTACTAGGTAGCTACTTCCCAGCCAGACAGTAGTACTAGGTAACTACTTCCCAGCCAGACAGTAGTACTAGGTGGCTACTTAAACTCTTGTGGTGGATCAATGTATGGTTGATCAATGTATGGTAGATCAATGTATGGTAGATCAATGTATGGTAGATCAATGTATGGTAGATCAATGTATGGTTGATCAATGTATGGTAGATCAATGTAGTGCTGTAGAAAGTGCTGTAGAAGGAGTTCTGTTTCACTCAGAGACAAAATTCCAACGGCTATAGAAACTAGAGAGTGTTTTCTATCCAATAATATTAATAATATGCATATTGTACGAGCAAGAATTGAGTACGAGGCCGTTTGAAATGGGCACGATTTAGCTGGCTACTCAGTAACGCCCCCTGCAGCCATAAGAAGTGTTAAAGCAGACGTAATATTAATATCCTCTGTGTTATTTCTTCATTCAGATGAGCTTGCTGTGATTTGCCAACGTGAACTCAAATCTAATCTAAAGAAGAAGTTTCAATGTGTATTTGAGGGGATCGCTAAACAAGGAAACCCAACACTTCTCAATAACATCTACACAGAACTCTACATCACAGAGGGTGGAACAGGAGAGGTCAATAATGAACATGAGCTGAGACAGATTGAGACAACAACCAGGAAACAAGCAAGACCAGAGACTGCAATCAAATGTAACGACATATTCAAACCCTTAACTGGACAAGACAAACGTATCAGAACTGTGCTGACAAAGGGAGTCGCTGGCATTGGAAAAACAGTCTCTGTGCAGAAGTTCATTCTGGACTGGGCTGATGGAAAAGCAAATCTGGATGTCCAATTTGTATTTTCATTCCCTTTTCGGGAGCTGAATTTGATGAAAGAGGACAAACACACTTTGATTAAACTTCTTAATCACTTCTCAATGGAAACTAAACAATCAAGAATCTCCAACTACGACAAGTACAAAGTTCTGTTCATCTTTGATGGTCTGGATGAGTGCCGACTGCCCCTAGACTTCCAGAAGAACAAGATCTGTTGTGACGTCACAGAGTCAACCTCAGTGGATGTTCTGCTGACAAATCTCATCAAGGGAAATCTGCTTCCCTCTGCTCTCCTCTGGATAACTACCCGACCTGCAGCAGCCAATAAGATCCCTTCATGGTGTGTTGACCAGGTGACAGAGGTACGAGGGTTCAATGACCCACAGAAGGAGGAGTACTTCAGGAAGAGATTCAGTGATGAGGACCTGGCCAACAGAATCATCTCACACATAAAGACATCAAGGAGCCTCCACATCATGTGCCACATTCCAGTCTTCTGTTGGATTTCTGCAACAGTCCTTGAACACATGCTGAAACATAAGAGAGAAGAGATGCCCAAGACTCTGACTGAGATGTACACACACCTTGTGGAGTTTCATACCAAACAGAAGAATGAAAAGTATCTTGGGAAAGAAGAGACAGGTCCACACTGGAATAAAGAGAGCATTCTGTCACTGGGAAAACTGGCTTTTCAACAGCTTGTGATAGGCAATCTGATTTTCTATGAAGAAGACCTGAAAGAGGCTGGCATTGATGTCTATGAAGCCTCAGTGTACTCAGGATTGTGCACACAGCTCTTTAAAGAGGAATGTGGGCTGTACCAGGACAAGGTGTACTGCTTTGTTCATCTGAGCATTCAGGAGTTTCTGGCTGCTGTATATGTGTTCCTCTCATTCATCAACAGCAATGAGAATCTAATGGACAAACTGCAAACAAAGTCCAGCATCTTTTCTTTGCTGTTCAGAGACAAGCCTGAGGTTACTTTCTACAAGAGTGCTGTGGATAAAGCCTTACAAAGTCAGACAGGAAACCTGGACCTTTTCCTCCGCTTCCTTCTGGGCCTCTCACTGGAGTCCAATCAGAAGCACTTACAAGGTATACTGACAAAGACAAGAAGCAGCTCACAGAGCCATGAAGAAACAGTCAAGTACATTAAGGAGAAGATCAGGGAGAATCCCTCTCCAGAGAGGTGCATCAATCTGTTCCACTGTCTGAATGAACTGAATGACCATTCTCTAGTGGAGGAGATCCAAAGCTACCTGAGATCAGGAAGTCTCTCAAAACCCAACCTGTCACCTGTACAGTGGTCAGCTCTGGTCTTTGTGTTGCTGACTTCAGAAAAGGAGCTGGATGTGTTTGACCTGAAGAAATACTCCAGATCAGAGGAAGGTCTTCTGAGGCTGCTGCCAGTGGTCAAAGCCTCCAGAGCTGTTCTGTGAGTAAATAAAATGACATTTATGAACTAATCATCAGGAAGAAATATTCAGTTTAGAGAAAATGATGTATTATAATATGTTTATAATATTATATTGAAATACATATTGAATAAATGCATTGATGTTTGCATTAGTATAACAATATAACGATACAATTCTAGGAGATGGAAGATGAATCTATATGTTGTTTTGGAGAATTAACCAAATGCATCTGCCATTGTCCTTCTACACTACTCGTTAAATTAACAGTGTGTTTGTGAAGTCATGATGATCTCTTTGCAGGCTGTCAGGCTGTGGAGTCACAGAGGAAGGCTGTGCTACTCTGGTCTCAGCTCTGAGGTCAAACCCCTCACACCTGAGAGAGCTGGACCTGAGCTACAATCACCCAGGAGACTCAGGAGTCAGACTGCTCTCTGCTGGACTGGAGGATCCACACTGCAGACTGGAGAAACTCAAGTATGTAGAGGGTTTATGTCAATGTTCATATCAGACATGTTGGACTTATCAGGCTAGTTAAGACAAATATTCTGACCAACACTTGGACAGAGTTATATGCTGACTGTGTGTGTGTGTCCAGTGTCTGTCCATTGTGGGTGGCCATTGTGTGTGTCCTCTCAAACACACAATGGACACACACTGGACATTCTTTACACACGCACACACACACACACACACTGGACACACTGGCAAGACACAAGCACTAAACACACACTAAGGACACACAGTGGACACACTGGAAAAACACACTCACTGAACATTCACACTGGACACACAAACACTGGATACAATATATTGCTCATTACCTTCCACAGAAATAATAGTTTCACCACAGGGGTGTTATGGTTAACTAACTGGATATTCTGTTAATTTCACATATCAATCACAATTTAAGGTTAATTGTCCTCCTACATCTACATTCTACTTGTGAAATTAACAGTGTGTTTGTGAAATCATGATGATATCTTTGTCAGGCTGAAGCTATAACCAACTAGTGCAAACATGCAACTATATATAGACAATAACCCACAAAACCAAAATGGAAAAATGGCAACCTAAATAGGATCCCCAATCAGAGACAACAAAAAACAGCTGTCTCTGATTGGGAACCAATTCAGGCCACCATAGACCTATAATAAACCTAGACTAACAAACACCCCTAGATACACAAAAACCCCATAGATATACAAAAACCCTAGACAGGTCAAAAACACCTAAACAATGCAAAAAATAACCAACCGCCATCGTCACATCCTGACCTAACCAAAAAAATAAAGAAAACAAAGATAACTAAGGTCAGGGCGTGTCAACCGTCGACAAATAAAATCACTTTAAGTATGTAGTTCTCCCGTTTGAAGAAGTATTAATTATTTGGACAAAATCATTATGTCAAAAGATTAGTATTTGGTCCCATATTCCATGCCTGCAGTGATTACATCAAGCTTGTGATTCTACTAACTTATTGAATTCATTTGCAGTTTGTCTTGGTTGTGTTTTGGATGATGTTTTTCCTAATAGAAAATGAATGGTGAATAATGTCCTGTCCTTTTGGAGTCACTTCACTTGTATTGTCAGTAAGAATAGAAGATGTTTCTGAACACTTCTACATTCATGTGGATGTTACCATGATTATGAATAATCAGGAATGAATCGTGAACGATGATGAATGAGAAAGTCACAGAGGCACAAAGATCATACCCCCTCTGTTATTGGTAATAGTGAGAGGTTAGCATGTTTTGTTGTAGCCTCTGTTATTGGTAATGGTGAGAGGTTAGCATGTTTTGTTGTAGCCTCTGTTATTGGTAATGGTGAGAGGTTAGCATGTTTTGTTGTAGTCTCTGTTATTGGTAATGGTGAGAGGTTAGCATGTTTTGTTGTAGCATCTGTCATTGGTAATGGTGAGATTTTAGCATGTTTTGCTGTATCCTCTGTTATTGGTCATGGTGAGAGGTTAGCATGTTTTGTTGTAGCCTTTGTTATTAGTAATGGTGAGAGGTTAGCATGTTTTGTTGTAGCTTCTGTTATTGGTAATGGTGAGAGGTTAGCATGTTTTGTTGTAGCCTCTGTTATTGGTAATGGTTAGCAGTTAGCACGTTTTGTTGTATCCTCTGTTATTGGTAATGGTGAGAGGTTAGCATGTTTTGTTGTAGCCTCTGTTATTGGTAATGGTGAGAGGTTAGCATGTTTTGTTGTAGCCTCTGTTATAGGTAATGGTGAGAGGTTAGCGTGTTTTGTTGTAGCCTCTGTTATTGGTAATGGTGAGAGGTTAGCACGTTTTGTTGTAGCCTCTGTTATTGGAAATGGTGAGAGGTTAGCATGTTTTGTTGTAGCTTCTGTTATTGGTAATGGTGAGAGGTTAGCATGTTTTGTTGTAGCCTCTGTAACATTCTCAATCATTATTATCATGATTCATTCATGATCTTTTTTATTAATCATGGCATCCTCATGATTAATTTAGTAGTGCTTAGAGACATGTCATCTTCTCACTTATAAAGAACATTTCTCCAGTCATCATCCACCATTCAGTTATTATTGGGCAAAACACAACCCAAAACACAACCAAAACAAACTACGATTCCATTAATGTCACCTCATATGAAACATTTGATTTCAAATGCATTAATTTATAAATAGATATGGCAGGTTTCAGCACACTGATATATCTGAATATGTTGAATTTATTTTTACTGACACTATTTTCACCACCAAAGAATAGCAGTGTGATTTTAATATGATTCGACTCTTTGCAGGCTGTCAGGCTGTCTCGTCACAGAGGAAGGCTGTGCTTCTCTGGTCTCAGCTCTGAGGTCAAACCCCTCACACCTGAGAGAGCTGGACCTGAGCTACAATCACCCAGGAGACTCAGGAGTCAGACTGCTCTCTGCTGGACTGGAGGATCCACACTGCAAACTGGAGAAACTCAAGTATGTAGAGGGTTTATGTCAATGTTCAAATCAGACATGTTTGACTTATCAGGCTGGTTAAGATAAACATTCTGACCAACAGTTGGACAAAGTTATATGCTGACTGTGTGTGTGTGCGTGTGTGTCCATTGTGTGTGTGTGTGTGTGTCCAGTGTGTGTGTCCTCTATGTGTTGGTGTCCAGTGTACACACCGTGCACACACACACACACTGGAGAAACACAAACACACTGGACACACACACACACACACACTGGACACACACACACACTGGGCACTGGCCACACACACCAAACACACACACACACACACACCAACACAGTGTGTCTGTGTGTGTGTGTAGTGTGTTTATTGTGTTTGTGTCCAGTGCCCAGTGTGTGTGTGTGTGTGTGTGTGTGTGTGTGTGTGTGTGTCTGTGTGTGTGTGTCCAGTGTCTGTCCATTGTGTGTGGCCATTGTGTGTGTCCTCTCAAACACACAATGGACACACACTGGACATTCTTTACACACGCACACACACACACACAAACAGTGGACACACTGGAAAAACACACTCACTGAACATTCACACTGGACACACAAACACTGGATACAATATATTGCTCATTACCTTCCACAGAAGTAATAGTTTCACCACAGGGGTGTTATGGTTAACTAACTGGATATTCTGTTAATTTCACATATCAATCACAATTAAAGGTTAATTGTCCTCCTACATCTACATTCTACTTGTGAAATTAACAGTGTGTTTGTGAAATCATGATGATATCTTTGTCAGGCTGAAGCTATAACCAACTAGCGCAAACATGCAACTATATATAGACAATAACCCACAAAACCAAAATGGCAAATGGCAACCTAAATAGGATCCCCAATCAGAGACAACAAAAAACAGCTGTCTCTGATTGGGAACCAATTCAGGCCACCATAGACCTATAATAAACCTAGACTAACAAACACCCCTAGATACACAAAAACCCCATAGATATACAAAAACCCTAGACAGGTCAAAAACACCTAAACAATGCAAAAAATAACCAACCGCCATCGTCACATCCTGACCTAACCAAAAAAATAAAGAAAACAAAGATAACTAAGGTCAGGGCGTGTCAACCGTCGACAAATAAAATCACTTTAAGTATGTAGTTCTCCCGTTTGAAGAAGTATTAATTATTTGGACAAAATCATTATGTCAAAAGATTAGTATTTGGTCCCATATTCCATGCCTGCAGTGATTACATCAAGCTTGTGATTCTACAAACTTGTTGAATTCATTTGCAGTTTGTCTTGGTTGTGTTTTGGATGATGTTTTTCCTAATAGAAAATGAATGGTGAATAATGTCCTGTTATTTTGGAGTCACTTCACTTGTATTGTCAGTAAGAATAGAAGATGTTTCTGAACACTTCTACATTCATGTGGATGTCATCTTCTCACTGGACACACACACACAACCCAAAACACCCCAAACCCAAAACAAACTGCAAATGCAACCAACAAGTTTACTACACAAAACTAAACTTTTGACTACTTTATTATACTATAAGTGAATTGGTAAGAATACTTTTGACATCTTCAAATGGGGGGACTAGATACATAAAGTGCTTTCATTTCTAAACAGTGAAACAGATATGTATAAAAATATCCTCAAATAAAAGGTGACATTATATACTGTCTCCTCATATGAAACATTTGATCTCAAATCTAAAATGTTGGAGTATAGAGCCACATTTAAAATGTTAGCTTCACTGTCAAAATAGATATGGTGTGGACTGTATTCTCAATACAATCTAAATCTGATACCTCACTGTCTGTCTTTTGACTGATACTGCTTTTTAAACTGGTCTGGTCAGTCTACTCAAATATTTGTACTATACATTTTTCTCTCTACAAGCAATACTTTGATAATTTGTCATTTCTAATAATGAAACATCCATTTATGAATAGATATGGCAGGTTTCAGGACACTGATATATCTGAATATGTCGAAAAAATATACTGCCACTATTTTCAACATCAAAGAATATCAGTGTGATTTTAATATGATGTGACTCTTTGCAGGCTGTCAGGCTGTCTAGTCACAGAGGAAGGCTGTGCTTCTCTGGTCTCAGCTCTGAGGTCAAACCCCTCACACCTGAGAGAGCTGGATCTGAGTAACAATGACCTGAAGGATTCAGGAGTGAAGCTGCTCTCTGCTGGACTGGGGAATCCCCACTGTAAACTGGAGACTCTGAGGTCAGTATTCCTGTAGTTGGTCAACAAGTGATAACTGTTCACCAGATCCACATGTGTTTACCAGACACACATAGTCCACACCATATCTGTTTGGACAGTGAAGCTTACAGTTTTACATTTGGTGCTATGCTCCAGCATTTAGGATTTGAGATAGAATGTTTCAGAATAGGTGACAGTACAGAATGTCAACTTTTGTTTAAAGGTATTAATAAATATATATTTTACAGTTTATAAATGAAAACACATTATGTATGTAGTTCTCCCATTTGAAAAACTCATAATATTTTGGAGGAATTCTTTTAGTAAAAAGTTTAGTATTTGGTCCCATATTCCATGCCTGCAGTGATTACATCAAGCTTGTGATTCTACTAACTTGTTGAATTCATTTGCAGTTTGTCTTTGTTGTGTTTTGGATGTTTTTCCTAATAGAAACTGAATGGTGAATAATGTCCTGTCATTTTGGAGTCACTTCACTTGTATTGTCAGTAAGAATAGAAGATGTTTCTGAACACTTCTACATTCATGTGGATGCTACCATGATTATGAATAATCAGGAATGAATTGTGAATAATTATGAATGAGAAAGTTACAGAGGCACAAAGATCAGACCCCCTCTGTTATTGGTAATGGTGAGAGGTTAGCATGTTTTGTTGTAGCCTCTGTTACTGGTAATGGTGAGAGGTTAGCATGTTTTGTTGTAGTCTCTGTTATTGGTAATGGTGAGAGGTTAACATGTTTTGTTGTAGCCTCTGTTATTGGTAATGGTGAGAGGTTAGCATGTTTTGTTGTAGCCTCTGTTATTGGTAATGGTGAGAGGTTAGCATGTTTTGTTGTAGCCTCTGTTATTGGTAATGGTGAGAGGTTAGCATGTTTTGTTGTAGCCTCTGTTATTGGTAATGGTGAGAGGTTAGCATGTTTTGTTGTAGTCTCTGTTATTGGTAATGGTGAGAGGTCAGCATGTTTTGTTGTAGCCTCTGTTATTTTTAATGTTGAGAGGTTAACATGTTTTGTTGTAGTCTATGTTATTGGTAATGGTGAGAGGTTAGCATGTTTTGTTGTAGCATCTGTTATTGGTAATGGTGAGAGGTTAGTATGTTTTGTTGTAGCCTCTGTTATTGGTAATGGTGAGAGGTTAGCATGTTTTTTTGTAGTCTCTGTTATTGGTAATGGTGAGAGGTTAGCATGTTATGTTGTAGCCTCTGTTATTGGTAATGGTGAGAGGTTGGCATGTTTTGTTGTAGCCTCTGTTATTGGTAATGGTGAGAGGTTAGCATGTTTTGTTGTAGCCTCTGTTATTGGTAATGGTGAGAGGTTAGCATGTTTTGTTGTAGCCTCTGTTACTGGTAATGGTGAGAGGTTAGCATGTTTTGTTGTAGTCTCTGTTATTGGTAATGGTGAGAGGTTAACATGTTTTGTTGTAGCCTCTGTTATTGGTAATGGTGAGAGGTTAGCATGTTTTGTTGTAGCCTCTGTTATTGGTAATGGTGAGAGGTTAGCATGTTTTGTTGTAGCCTCTGTTATTGGTAATGGTGAGAGGTTAGCATGTTTTGTTGTAGCCTCTGTTATTGGTAATGGTGAGAGGTTAGCATGTTTTGTTGTAGTCTCTGTTATTGGTAATGGTGAGAGGTCAGCATGTTTTGTTGTAGCCTCTGTTATTTTTAATGTTGAGAGGTTAACATGTTTTGTTGTAGTCTATGTTATTGGTAATGGTGAGAGGTTAGCATGTTTTGTTGTAGCATCTGTTATTGGTAATGGTGAGAGGTTAGTATGTTTTGTTGTAGCCTCTGTTATTGGTAATGGTGAGAGGTTAGCATGTTTTTTTGTAGTCTCTGTTATTGGTAATGGTGAGAGGTTAGCATGTTATGTTGTAGCCTCTGTTATTGGTAATGGTGAGAGGTTGGCATGTTTTGTTGTAGCCTCTGTTATTGGTAATGGTGAGAGGTTAGCATGTTTTGTTGTAGCCTCTGTTATTGGTAATGGTGAGAGGTTAGCATGTTTTGTTGTAGCCTCTGTTACTGGTAATGGTGAGAGGTTAGCATGTTTTGTTGTAGTCTCTGTTATTGGTAATGGTGAGAGGTTAACATGTTTTGTTGTAGCCTCTGTTATTGGTAATGGTGAGAGGTTAGCATGTTTTGTTGTAGCCTCTGTTATTGGTAATGGTGAGAGGTTAGCATGTTTTGTTGTAGCCTCTGTTATTGGTAATGGTGAGAGGTTAGCATGTTTTGTTGTAGCCTCTGTTATTGGTAATGGTGAGAGGTTAGCATGTTTTGTTGTAGTCTCTGTTATTGGTAATGGTGAGAGGTCAGCATGTTTTGTTGTAGCCTCTGTTATTTTTAATGTTGAGAGGTTAACATGTTTTGTTGTAGTCTATGTTATTGGTAATGGTGAGAGGTTAGCATGTTTTGTTGTAGCATCTGTTATTGGTAATGGTGAGAGGTTAGTATGTTTTGTTGTAGCCTCTGTTATTGGTAATGGTGAGAGGTTAGCATGTTTTTTTGTAGTCTCTGTTATTGGTAATGGTGAGAGGTTAGCATGTTATGTTGTAGCCTCTGTTATTGGTAATGGTGAGAGGTTGGCATGTTTTGTTGTAACCTCTGTTATTGGTAATGGTGAGAGGTTAGCATGTTTTGTTGTAGCCTCTGTTATTGGTAATGGTGAGAGGTTAGCATGTTTTGTTGTAGCCTCTGTTATTGGTAATGGTGAGAGGTTAACATGTTTTGTTGTAGCCTCTGTTATTGGTAATGGTGAGAGGTTAGCATGTTTTGTTGTAGCCTCTGTTATTGGTAATGGTGAGAGGTTACCATGTTTTGTTGTAGCCTCTGTTATTGGTAATGGTGAGAGGTTAGCATGTTTTGTTGTAGTCTCTGTTATTGGTAATGGTGAGAGGTTAGCATGTTTTGTTGTAGCCTCTGTTATTTTTAATGTTGAGAGGTTAACATGTTTTGTTGTAGCCTCTGTTATTGGTAATAGTGAGAGGTTAGCATGTTTTGTTGTAGCCTCTGTTATTGGTAATGGTGAGAGGTTAACATGTTTTGTTGTAGCCTCTGTTATTGGTAATGGTGAGAGGTTAGCATGTTTTGTTGTAGCCTCTGTTATTGGTAATGGTGAGAGGTTACCATGTTTTGTTGTAGCCTCTGTTATTGGTAATGGTGAGAGGTTAGCATGTTTTGTTGTAGTCTCTGTTATTGGTAATGGTGAGATGTTAGCATGTTTTGTTGTAGCCTCTGTTATTTTTAATGTTGAGAGGTTAACATGTTTTGTTGTAGTCTATGTTATTGGTAATGGTGAGAGGTTAGCATGTTTTGTTGTAGCATCTGTTATTGGTAATGGTGAGAGGTTAGTATGTTTTGTTGTAGCCTCTGTTATTGGTAATGGTGAGAGGTTGGCATGTTTTGTTGTAGCCTCTGTTATTGGTAATGGTGAGAGGTTAGCATGTTTTGTTGTAGTCTCTGTTATTGGTAATGGTGAGAGGTTAGTATGTTTTGTTGTAGCCTCTGTTATTGGTAATGGTGAGAGGTTAGCATGTTTTGTTGTAGTCTCTGTTATTGGTAATGGTGAGAGGTTAGCATGTTTTCTTGTAGTCTGTTATTGGTAATGGTGAGAGGTTAGCATGTTTTGTTGTAGTCTCTGTTATTGGTAATGGTGAGAGGTTAGCATGTTTTGTTGTAGTCTCTGTTATTGGTAATGGTGAGAGGTTAGCATGTTTTGTTGTAGTCTCTGTTATTGGTAATGGTGAGAGGTTAGCATGTTTTCTTGTAGTCTGTTATTGGTAATGGTGAGAGGTTAGCATGTTTTGTTGTAGTCTCTGTTATTGGTAATGGTGAGAGGTTAGCATGTTTTGTTGTAGCCTCTGTTATTGGTAATGGTGAGAGGTGTCATGACATTGGCCTGGTGGTAGGTTTATGATAAATACCTCTTTCCCCCTTTTTCCCTCTCCCTACTATACTGATGTGACATAAGAAAACCCCTTGGTTAACATAGAGATTCTGGGAACATCAGAAGTGGGGGGAAATGAACTATATTCTGGTAATCCGACCAACTGAACATATGCGGTGGTACTTAAGGTATATTATGTCAGTTCGGTTGCCCTCTGACACATTCTCATCAAGGATTGAATGACATAAACTCTACTGTGGAAAGTCTAAACGTCAGAGGTATCGGATTCACATGGAATTGTTGTTTAATTCAAATGTTTGAATATGAAATTATTAGTGAAGAGATGAAATGTAATTTTAGCTTCCAAATGAGAGATTTGGATTTTCATAAGTTTAGGGCTCTGCTCAACCAGTGGCCCGCCCCTGTGAAGAGACATGGGTAATACACTTTTCAGACACACCCTTCTCCCTCTACTATATAAGCCATTGACGAAGATTTAACCTTCTGTTCCGAGGATATCAGGGTGACGATCCCATGTCAGAATGGTTCAGATAAATCTACAGAACTAAGCCAACATCAGCATGAGGTTTGGTTGTGAATGGTATGAACTTTGAAATCGTATTCACTACAGAACTGATACCTCCTAGCCGTTGAGTTAGCAACAGCTGCTAAAAAAGCAGGTTAGGAAGGACAGTCAGAGTATCCCGTCTACTACACAACGACGTTACTACAACGTATCCAATGACCACCAGAGACATTCTTCAAAGGACAGAGGACTCGGTTTGGCAATACGGTCTTCTATCTACCACCAACCTACTGAAGCGCAGCTCAGAGTAAATATTTATTGCATTTTCCTTTTCCAAATGGGCGGTAATTTAGAATGCATAAGATACTGTATTTACGATAGCACAGCTTCGCCTCTGTTCCAGTCTCCCGCTCTTTCACTAAAACCCAGCCCCCTTTCCTTTGTGTAACAAGCTGTCATATCTGTTCCGCCCGCTAGGGACGTTTTCCTTTATGACGACAATTTGTAATCAAGTTATGATTTAATTGTGTATGTGTGATTATGTGTCATTAGTTAGGTATTTAGTAAATAAATAAATAAACCCAATTTTGTATTGCTGATTCAACTTGTTAGCCAGGATTCGTGAAGATAACCAAGGATTTACAACTTTCAGATGAGACTGAATAAGATGACGATTAATATTGACTGCTATTGATGTAAAATATTAATAGGTCTTTAAGAGTTTATTCCGAAGATAACAGCTCTATAAATATTATTTCGTGGTGCCCCTCCTCTCTAGTTAATTATATTTACATGATTAGTTCAATCAGGTAATATTAATTACGGAGAAAGTATTTTATAGAATAGCATGTCATAACACTTAATCCAACCTACCAAAGACACGACAGAGGTTAGCATGTTTTGTTGTAGCCTCTGTTATTGGTAATGGTGAGAGGTTAGCGTGCTTTGTTGTAGTCTCTGTTATTGGTAATGGTGAGAGGTTAGCATGTTTTGTTGTAGCCTCTGTTATTGGTAATGGTGAGAGGTTAGCATGTTTTGTTGTAGCCTCTGTTATTGGTAATGGTGAGAGGTTAGCATGTTTTGTTGTAGCCTCTGTTATTAGTAATGGTGAGAGGTTAGCATGTTTTGTTGTAGCCTCTGTTATTGGTAATGGTGAGAGGTTAGCATGTTTTGTTGTAGTCTCTGTTATTGGTAATGGTGAGAGGTTAGCATGTTTTGTTGTACCCTCTGGTATTGGTAATGGTGAGAGGTTAGCATGTTTTGTTGTAGCCTCTGTTATTGGTAATGGTGAGAGGTTAGCATGTTTTGTTGTAGTCTCTGTTATTGGTAATGGTGAGAGGTTAGCATGTTTTGTTGTAGCCTCTGTAACTTTCTCCCTCATTATTATTCATGATTGATTTATGATTTGTATTAATCATGGCATCATCAGGATTAATTTAGTATTGTTTAGAAACGTGTTATCTACTCCCTTAGACAGAATATTACTCCAGTCATCATCCACCATTTTATTATTGGGCAAAACAAACTCCAAAACAAACTGCAAATGCAACCAACAAGTTTACTACCCAAAACTAAACTTTTGACTACTTTATTATACTATAAGTGAATTTGTCAGAATACTTATGACTTCATCAAATAGGGGGACTAGATACATAAAGTGCTTTTTATTTTTCTAAATGGTGAAGCAGATATGTATCAAAATATCCTCAAATAAAAGGTGACATTATATACTGTCACCTCATATGAAACATTTGATCTGAAATCCAAAATGTTGGAGTATAGAGACACATTTAAAATGTTAGCTTCACTGTCAAAATAGATATGGTGTGGACTGTATACTCAATACAATCTAAATCTGATACCTCACTGTCTGTCTTTTGACTGATACTGCTTTATAAACTGGTCTGGTCAGTCTACTCAAATATTTGAACTAAACATTTTTCTCTCTACAAGCAATACTTTGATAATTTCTAAATTTTAATAATTATACAATCATTTCTGAATAGACATGGCAGGTTTCAGGACACTGATGTTTCAGAATATGTTGAAAAAAATATACTGCCACTCTATTTTCACCATCGAAGAAAAGCATTGTGATTTTAATATGATTTGACTCTTTGCAGGCTGTCAGGCTGTCTAGTCACAGAGGAAGGCTGTGCTTCTCTGGTCTCAGCTCTGAGGTCAAACCCCTCACACCTGAGAGAGCTGGATCTGAGTAACAATGACCTGAAGGATTCAGGAGTGAAGCTGCTCTCTGCTGGACTGGAGAATCCCCAATGTAAACTGGAGACTCTGAGGTCAGTATTCCTGTAGTTGGTCAACAAGTGATAACTGTTCACCGGATCCACATGTGTTTACCAGACACACATAGTCCACACCATATCTGTTTGGACAGTGAAGCTTACAGTTTTACATTTGGTGCTATGCTCCAGCATTTTGGATTTGAGATAGAATGTTTCAGAATAGGTGACAGTACAGAATGTCACCTTTTGTTTAAAGGTATTAATAAATATATATTTTACAGTTTATAAATGAAAACACTTTATGTATGTAGTTCTCCCATTTGAAAGACTCATAATATTTTGGAGGAATTATTTTAGTAAAAAGTTTAGTATTTGGTCCCATATTCCATGCCTGCAGTGATTACATCAAGCGTGTTACTCTACAAACTTGTTGAATTCATTTACAGTTTGTCTTGGTTGTGTTTTGAATGTTTTTCCTAATAGAAACAGAATGGTGAATAATGTCCTGTCATTTTGGAGTCACTTCACTTGTATTGTCAGTAAGAATAGAAGATGTTTCTGAACACTTCTACATTCATGTGGATGCTACAATGATTATGAATAATTATGAATGAATCGTGAATGATGATGAATGAGAAAGTTACAGAGGCACAAAGATCAGACCCCCTCTGTTATTGGTAATGGTGAGAGGTTAGCATGTTTTGTTGTAGCCTCTGTTATTGGTAATGGTGAGAGGTTAGCATGTTTTGTTGTAGCCTCTGTTATTGGTAATGGTGAGAGGTTAGCATGTTTTGTTGTAGCCTCTGTTATTGGTAATGGTGAGAGGTTAGCATGTTTTGTTGTAGCCTCTGTTATTGGTAATGGTGAGAGGTTAGCATGTTTTGTTGTAGCCTCTGTTATTGGTAATGGTGAGAGGTTAGCATGTTTTGTTGTAGCCTCTGTTTTGGTAATGGTGAGAGGTTAGCATGTTTTGTTGTAGCCTCTGTTATTGGTAATGGTGAGAGGTTAGCATGTTTTGTTGTAGTCTCTGTTATTGGTAATGGTGAGAGGTTAGCATGTTTTGTTGTAGTCTCTGTTATTGGTAATGGTGAGAGGTTAGCATGTTTTGTTGTAGTCTCTGTTATTGGTAATGGTGAGAGGTTAGCATGTTTTGTTGTATCCTCTGTTATTGGTAATGGTGAGAGGTTAGCATGTTTTGTTGTAGCCTCTGTTATTGGTAATGGTGAGAGGTTAGCATGTTTTGTTGTAGCCTCTATTATTGGTAATGGTGAGAGGTTAGCATGTTTTGTTGTAGCCTCTGTAAATTTCTCACTCATTATTATTTATAATTAATTCATGATTTGGATTAATCAAGGCATCATCAGGATTAATTTAGTAGTGTTTGGAAACATGTTATCTACTCACTTAGAAAGAAAATTACTCCAGTCATCATCTACCATTTAGTTACTATTGGGCAAAACGTAACCCAAAACACAACCAAAACAAACTGCAAATGCGTCAATGTCACCTCACATGAAACATTTGATCTGAAATCCAAAATTATGTAGTATAGAGCCACATTTAAAATGTTAGCTTCACTGTCGAGATAGATATGGTGTTGACTGTATACTCATGTCACGTTCCTGACCTGTTTTCTGATAGTTTTTGTATGTGTTAGTTGGTCAGGACGTGAGTGTGGGTGGGCAGTCTATGTTTTCTGTTTCTATGTTGGTTTAAAGGGTGACCTGATATGGCTCTCAATTAGAGGCAGGTGGTTTTCATTTCCTCTGATTGAGAGCCATATTAAGGTAGGTGTTTTCACACTGTTTGTTTGTGGGTGGTTGTCTCCTGTGTCTGTGTTTGTTTGCACCATACGGGACTGTTTCGTTCGTTCGTCGTTTTGTGTAGTCATTTTCCTGTTCGTGAGTTCATCGTGTTGTGTAAGTTCTTATGTTCAGGTTCGTCTACTCCGTTTGTTGTTTTGTTTAGTTTCAAGTGAAGTTCGTGTTTTCGTCTTTACGTAAAATAAATCATGTCATATCAAGACGCTGCATTTTGGTTTAATCCCTGCTCCTCCTCTTCGGATGAAGAGGAGGAGGAACGCCGTTACAACTCAATACAATCTAAATCTGATACCTCACTCTCTGTCTTTTGACTGATACTGCTTTTAAAATAAACTGGTCTGGTCAGTCTACTCAAATATTTGTTCTATACATGTTTCTCTACAAGTAATATTATGATAATTTCTAATAATGATACATTAATTTATGAATAGATATGGCAGGTTTCAGGACACTGATGTATCTGAACATTTATAAAAAATATACTGCCACTATTTTCACCACCAAAGAATAGCAGTGTGATTTTAATATGATTTGACTCTTTGCAGGCTGTCACGCTGTCTAGTCACAGAGGAAGGCTGTGCTTCTCTGGTCTCAGCTCTGAGGTCAAACCCCTCACACCTGAGAGAGCTGGACCTGAGCTACAATCACCCAGGAGACTCAGGAGTCAGACTGCTCTCTGCTGGACTGGAGGATCCACACTGCAGACTGGAGAAACTCAAGTATGTAGAGGGTTTATGTCAATGTTCATATCAGACATGTTTGACTTATCAGGCTAGTTAAGACAAACACTCTTACCACCACTTGGACAATGTTATATGTTACTTTGTGTGTGTGTGTGTGTAGTGTGTCCAGTGTGTGTGTGTGTGTGTGTGTGAGTTCAGGTGTATCCCTCAATGACTGTCTGTTCTTCTGCTTACCGCTACAGTGTGGAACATGGTGGAGAGAACACAATGAAACCTGGGCTTAGAAAATGTGAGTGTTGACTGCTGTGAAGAATATGACTAAGAATAAGTCTTAATTCAAGTTAAGTCAAAGTCAAAGACCACCATCATTACTTACTTGGTCATATTAAATATCAGCTGTAGTTCTACAGAAGCAGAAATCAGGGACACCAACGTTTACAAAGAGTTGCTTTGACAATGTGTGTGTGTGTGTGTGTGTGTGTGTGTGTGTGTGTAATTAATGGGAATAAGTGTGTTTTATATTACCATACAGTATAACATATGATCATTCAACAAGTCTCAAGTTACCTTATCTTCTCCTTTTGATACCTAGAAACATCTACATTAAATGAATTAGTGAAAAGTGAGTTAACATTCTAATGTGAATGATGATGATTTCTAATATTGTGTCTGGTTTCATCCATCAGATGTCTGTGATCTCACACTGGACCCAAACACAGTAAACAGACGCCTCTCTCTGTCTGAGGAGAACAGAAAGGTGACATGTAGGAGAGAGGAGCAGCTGTATCCTGATCACCCAGAGAGATTTGAGGACTATAGACAGGTGCTGTGTAGAGAGGGTCTGACTGGGCGCTGTTACTGGGAGGTAGAGTGGAGTGGGAGAGAGGCTGTTATAGGAGTGACATATAAAGGAATCAGCAGGAGAGGATGGGGTGATGACTGTTGTCTTGGATACAATGACAAGTCCTGGAGTCTGCGCTGCTCTGACAACAGTTACTATGCCAGGCACAATAATATCTCCACTACCATAGACGTCCCCTCCTCCTGCTCCCACAGAGTAGGAGTGTATCTGGACTGGCCAGCCGGCACTCTGTCCTTCTATAGAGCCTCCTCTGACACACTAACCCACCTGTACACATTCACCTCCACATTCACTGAGCCCCTCTATCCAGGGTTTTGGGTGGATGTTGACTCCTCAGTGTCCCTGTAAATAATAACCTGACACACACACACACACACACACACACACACACAGTCTTGTATTTCTAACCATTTTAGGACTCCTCACATACCTGTTGAGGACCCTGCTTTCTAGACATCATAGAAGCACAGAAATTACACTCATGAGTTAGAAAAAATATATATTATGAGGAAATCACCTAAAGTTGCTGACTTCTTGAAAAAAGTTCACTTGTAATTTTACCAACTACTTGAGACCGTACATTGCAAATCAAATCAAATTGTATTGGTCATATACACATGGTTAGCAGACGTTAATGCGAGTGTAGGGAAATGCTTGTGCTTCTAGTTCTGACCGTGCAGTAATATCTAACAAGTAATGTATCAATTTCCCAACAACTACCTTTTACACACAAGTGTAAAGGGATAAAGAGTATGTACATAAAGGTATATGGATGAGTGATGGTACAGAACGGCATAGGCAAGATGCAGTAGATGGTTTAAAGTACAGTATATACATATGAGAGGAGTAATGTATTGTATGTAAACATTATATAAAGTGGCATTGTTTAAGTGACTAGTGATACATTTATTACATTGAATTATGAATTATTAAAGTGGCTAGAGATTTGAGTCTGTATGTTGGCAGCAGCCACTCAATGCATTGAGAGAATGCCTCCTATGAAATCTATAAAAACTGACTGCGTTGTACCTAATGGAAGCGTAAAATAATTAACAAGTTTAAATTCTCGATATTTGACGCATTCATTCTATTTTATGACTGAACACATTGCATGTAGATGCCACAATTATGCAACACGGATGGCAACTCACCGGCTGTAGTGTAGTTCTACTGTAAAGTATTTAAACTTGAACAACCATTTCAGTAATCGATTCAATATATCCAAGTAACAGATTAATAGTTTAGTCAACAAGCTTTATATTTTGAAGAACTTAGTCACTCCAAAAGTGAACCATACACCTGGAAAAACTTCCCCGAACAGAGTGAGATAGAGGACATTCATCATCTGTCTATGAGCTTAAGTCAAGTAAGACATTAAATACTCAGAGGTACACCAAGATAGCCAGAAGCATCTCATACACTTATTTTCTCTGATCTGAAACTATTCTGTTGTCTACATAGACCTGTACTATTCTGTTGTGTTTATAGACCTGTACTATTCTGTTGTGTACATAGACCTGTACTATTCTGTTGTGTTTATAGACCTGTACTATTCTGTTGTGTTTATAGACCTGTACTATTCTGTTGTGTTTATAGACCTGTACTATTCTGTTGTCTACATAGACCTGTACTATTCTGTTGTCTACATAGACCTGTACTATTCTGTTGTGTTTATAGACCTGTACTATTCTGTTGTGTTTATAGACCTGTACTATTCTGTTGTGTACATAGACCTGTACTATTCTGTTGTGTTTATAGACCTGTACTATTCTGTTGTGTTTATAGACCTGTACTATTCTGTTGTGTTTATAGACCTGTACTATTCTGTTGTGTACATAGACCTGTACTATTCTGTTGTGTTTATAGACCTGTACTATTCTGTTGTGTTTATAGACCTGTACTATTCTGTTGTGTTTATAAACCTGTACTATTCTGTTGTCTACATAGACCTGTCCTATTCTGTTGTGTTTATAGACCTGTACTATTCTGTTGTGTTTATAGACCTGTACTATTCTGTTGTGTTTATAGACCTGTACTATTCTGTTGTGTTTATAGACCTGTACTATTCTGTTGTGTTTATAGACCTGTACTATTCTGTTGTGTTTATAGACCTGTACTATTCTGTTGTGTTTATAGACCTGTACTATTCTGTTGTGTTTATAGACCTGTACTATTCTGATGTCTACATAGAACTGTACTATTCTGTTGTGTTTATAGATCTGTACTATTCTGTTGTCTACATAGAACTGTCCTGCTCTCCGGTCCCTGTTTACTAGTTCTTGGGGAGAAGCAGCAATGCATTTCTCACAGTCTTGTTTTCCAGGCGTTTTTCCCAGTCGGATAAAATTCATCAAGGAATCTTCAACTGCATCCACCTCTATTGTCGACCAAAACCTGGTTGTTTCTTTGGCACCTTTGGAAAGAGATGACATTATGAATGACTACATTAAATAAAGGTTGACTACAACACAGTACTTGAACATCTCTCTGTATTAACTCTACCAGGTTACAGCTGTATATGCAGAGAGTGTTGAGGTTAAACTAACAATCCCAACTAAATAACTACATAGAGAAAGATGTGAGAAAAGAATGTGCAATGCTGACATCAAGGCAGACTCAATCTGTATGGAATCTAAGCCCAACAATCTGTATGGAATCTAACCCCAACAATCTGTATGGAATCTAAGCCCAACAATCTGTATGGAATCTAAGCCCAACAATCTGTATGGAATCTAAGCCCAACAATCTGTATGGAATCTAAGCCCAACAATCTGTATGGAATCTAAGCCCAACAATCTGTATGGAATCTAAGCCCAACAATCTGTATGGAATCTAAGCCCAACAATCTGTATGGAATCTAACCCCAACAATCTGTATGGAATCTAACCCCAACAATCTGTATGGAATCTAACCCCAACAATCTGTATGGAATCTAACCCCAACAATCTGTATGGAATCTAACCCCAACAATCTGTATGGAATCTAACCCCAACAATCTGTATGGAATCTAACACCAACCATCTGTATGGAATCTAAGCCCAACAATCTGTTTGCAATGTAAACCTTCTAATAAAAGCAATACTTATTAAATCAAGTTCCCTCCCCCAGGAAAAACAATGTAAAGTGTGGTAATCCTTCTGTGTTATCATCTATCCTGACACACTAGTTCAGATCTAACGTCTTGACTTGTGTCCAATCCAAACTGATCCGTTCTGTGTTATCATCTATCCTGACACACTAGTTCAGATCTAACGTCTTGACTTGTGTCCAATCCAAACTGATCCGTTCTGTGTTATCATCTATCCTGACACACTAGTTCCAGATCTAACGTCTTGACTTGTGTCCAATCCAAACTGATCCGTTCTGTGTTATCATCTATCCTGACACACTAGTTCCAGATCTAACGTCTTGACTTGTGTCCAATCCAAACTGAACCGTTCTGTACTGGCATGGTTGGAAATACACTAACTGATGAAGACAGGATTGATCTGGACCAGCACAGCACCATACGTTGACACTACAGAGTGAAAATGCACTGACTGAAGGCAGACAGGATTGATCTGGACCAGCACAGCACCATACGTTGACACTACAGAGTGAAAATGCACTGACTGAAGGCAGCAGGAAACATGCTAACCGTGTGAGCCTCTCTCTTGTCCCAGCTTTCCCTTGGTCATTGGCTGTTGTCCCAGCTTTCCCTTGGTCATTGGCTGTTGGCCCAGCTTTCCCTTGGTCATTGGCTGTTTGTCCCAGCTTTCCCTTGGTCATTGGCTGTTGTCCCAGCTTTCCCTTGGTCATTGGCTGTTTGGCCCAGCTTTCCCTTGGTCATTGGATGTTTGGCCCAATCTTCTCTCCTGGAAAACATCAGTGTAAAACATGTCATTTTCCAACAGGACATTGTAGTTCAGAATAGGTCCATGTGTATGTAAGTTGTAGACATACCTGTCAGATGTTCTTCATATGAATTGTCTTCCTCTGATGATCCTGATGCCCTGAGACATAATGATCTCCACTGTTGTCAACGCTGGTTATTGAGTCATCAGTCTCGTATCCAAGCAGAGCTCTGATGATCCTGATGCCCTGAGACATAATCATCTCCACTGTTGTCAACGCTGGTTATTGAGTCATCAGTCTCGTATCCAAGCAGAGCTCTGATGATCCTGATGCCCTGAGACATAATCATCTCCACTGTTGTCAACGCTGGTTATTGAGTCATCAGTCTCGTATCCAAGCAGAGCTCTGATGATCCTGATGCCCTGAGACATAATGATCTCCACTGTTGTCAACGCTGGTTATTGAGTCATCAGTCTCGTATCCAAGCAGAGCTTTGGTCAACTGTGTTGAAGAAAACAAGGATCTTGGAGAACTAGACAGACGACACAGAAAGGATTTGGACACCGGCACATTTTGATTAGTTATGGCTCTGTGCTCCTCTACTTTACATTTTGATTAGTTATGGCTCTGTGCTCCTCTACTTTACATTTTGTTATAATACAATGAATATGGGATGAAAGTGCAGACTGTTTGATTTACAAAACTGATTCACAAGAACTGACAGTGCTGGTGTTGAATGACACTAACTTACGTATTGTTAGGGTCTTATTTTTCAGAGTAAATAACTCACGGACAATAGAGAAGCTTTAACCAAGTGTAATTCTTCCCAAAGGTTCTGTACAGCTGTAATTCAGACAACATGTCTCCCATCACAGGTATATATATCCCCCTTAAGACACGCCTCCTTCTCTCCATTCCTTACATCTTACGGTTCCACAGGAACAGGAAACCTTTATTACTCCCTTCAGGGGATCTGACCTCCTGACCTCAACCCCTCCTTCTTCTGGTTCCACAGGAACAGGAAACCTTTATTACTCCCTTCAGGGGATCTGACCTCCTGACCTCAACCCCTCCTCCTTCTGGTTCCACAGGAACAGGAAACCTTTATTACTCCCTTCAGGGGATCTGACCTCCTGACCTCAACCCCTCCTTCTTCTGGTTCCACAGGAACAGGAAACCTTTATTACTCCCTTCAGGGGATCTGACCTCCTGACCTCAACCCCTCCTTCTTCTAGTCCACAGATGTCCATCTGCCTCCCCTATAGCAATCCTTTGAGCTCCTCCCGTCCACCCAGCACATTCCACAGCCACTCTGTCTTTCTACAGATCTCATTCCTTAATATACTATACGTCTGATCTGTTCTTATCAATGTTGGTGCATCATCCAACACATGGACTATCGACTTAGGCAGCCTCAGAGGTACTGGCAGCCTCAGAAGTACTGGAGCCTCAGAGGTACTGGAGTCTCAGAGGTACTGGCAGCCTCAGAGGTACTGGCAGCCTCAGAGGTACTGGCAGCCTCAGAGGTACTGGCAGCCTCGGTTTCTGACATCTAAGGATACAATAAAATGATACTAGTCATGTGTAAATTAGGCAATAGGACATGATAACGATTCAACCATCCCCAGTATCCTCATTCTAAACAACTCACAAACCTGAACTTGGGGATTTATCATTTCCTTTTCAAATCTGGCCTCACAAGTTAAATGATGTTTCTTTAGAGTTTCCATGCCTCTTCTTATCCTCTGCAAAGCCTTTGGAACGGAAGACTAGATACAAAAATAATAGTTAAGACTTAATAGAATGACAAGATTGGCTCACAACATAGAGGACGGGCTGTGGGACACCAATGACTGTTACCATTGACTAATAGAGGGGCTGTGGGACACCAATGACTGTTACCATTGACTAATAGAGGGGCGGTGGGACACCAATGACTGTTATTTTTGTATAATTATTATAATTATTTATTACAAAAAACACAAGGAAGGGGAAAGATTAAAATATTAGAACATGAAGGACAAACAATACATCATCAAGACACTGTCAAACATGTATCAGTCTTTCTACAACAGAGCCATCCTTATGTGTGAGGGTGTCTACTACTACTATCAAACATGTATCAGTCTTTAACAGAGACATCCTTATGTGTGAGGGTGTCTACTACTACTATCAAACATGTATCAGTCTTTCAGAGCCATCCTTATGTGTGAGGGTGTCTACTACTACTATCAAACATGTATCAGTCTTTAACAGAGACATCCTTATGTGTGAGGGTGTCTACTACTACTATCAAACATGTATCAGTCTTTCAGAGCCATCCTTATGTGTGAGGGTGTCTACTACTACTATCAAACATGTATCAGTCTTTCTACAACAGAGCCATCCTTATGTGTGAGGGTGTCTACTACTACTATCAAACATGTATCAGTCTTTCTACAACAGAGCCATCCTTATGTGTGAGGGTGTCTACTACTACTATCAAACATGTATCATTCTTTCTACAACAGAGCCATCCTTATGTGTGAGGGTGTCTACTACTACTATCAAACATGTATCAGTCTTTCTGCAACAGAGCCATCCTTATGTGTGAGGGTGTCTACTACTACTATCAAACATGTATCATTCTTTCTGCAACAGAGCCATCCTTATGTGTGAGGGTGTCTACTACTACTATCAAACATGTATCAGTCTTTCTGCAACAGAGCCATCCTTGTGTGAGGGTGTCTACTACTACTATCAAACATGTATCAGTCTTTCTACAACAGAGCCATCCTTATGTGTGAGGGTGTCTACTACTACTATCAAACATGTATCAGTCTTTCAGAGCCATCCTTATGTGTGAGGGTGTCTACTACTACTATCAAACATGTATCAGTCTGCAACAGAGCCATCCTTATGTGTGAGGGTGTCTACTACTACTATCAAACATGTATCAGTCTTTCTACAACAGAGCCATCCTTATGTGTGAGGGTGTCTACTACTACTATCAAACATGTATCAGTCTGCAACAGAGCCATTCATATGTGTGAGGGTGTCTACTACTACTATCAAACATGTATCAGTCTTTCTACAACAGAGCCATCCTTATGTGTGAGGGTGCGTGTTCATGATAGTGATATAAAATATATGTCATAGTTTCCTTTTTCATGATCACAATCTTGTGAAACCCGAACCCTCCAAGATCCCCCCCATAGTTCCCCAATAGCTGTCCCTAAACCATTCCAGACCCCTCCCACAGCGCCCCCCGGAAGATTTTTTTTTAAAATACAATTAATTCCATTACCCCAAGAACCCCCCAATGCACCAACAACCAAGAGAATGAACCCCCACCCCCAAGAACCCCCAATGCACCAACAACCAAGAGAATGAACCCCCACCACCAAGAACCCCCCAATGCACCAACAACCACGGACTCCCCAATACACCAACAACCAAGAACCCCCCAATGCACCAACAACCAAGAACCCCCCAATGCATCAACAACCAAGAACCCCCCAATACACCAACAACCAAGAACCCCCCAATGCACCAACAACCAAGAACCCCCCAATGCACCAACAACCAAGAACCCCCCAATACACCAATAACCCCCCAATACACCAACAACCAAGAACCCCCCCAATGCACCAACAACCAAGAACCCCCCCAATGCACCAACAACCAAGAACCCCCCAATACACCAACAACCAAGAACCCCCCAATACACCAACAACCAAGAACCCCCCAATGCATCAACAACCAAGAACCCCCCAATGCACCAACAACCAAGAACCCCCCAATGCACCAACAACAAAGAACCCTCCAATACACCAACAACCAAGAACCCCCCAATACACCAACAACCAAGAACCCCCCAATGCATCAACAACCAAGAACCCCCCAATGCACCAACAACCAAGAACCCCCCAATACACCAACAACCAAGAGAATGAACCCCCACCACCAATAACCCCCCAATACACCAACAACCAAGAACCCCCCCAATGCACCAACAACCAAGAACCCCCCAATGCACCAACAACCAAGAACCCCCCAATGCACCAACAACCAAGAACCCCCCAATACACCAACAACCAAGAACCCCCCAATACACCAACAACCAAGAGAACTAAAGAGACAAAAGGAAAAGACAGAAAACAGCAAACAACAATGAAACAAATCTATAATAATAATAATACATTTAAAACCAAGGACATCAAGGACAACTGAAATCATAACAGCAATGCCAACTGTATATGTTTGTGTACATGTCTGGCACTATTACATGTATGTGTGTGTTCTTGTATGTGTTTATTTGAATGAGAGTGTGTGTATATGCATGTGTACAAACACCTGCAGGGCATCAGCCTCAGGGAAACCGGCATTAGTTGTAAAAACACTGCCACCTAGTGTCATTCAAATGTACTTTTATTATGTTTTATTTAGACTTGTTTTCCTTTGACCATCATTCTCTCTCTCACACAGCAACTCCACTCCCACGTGTCTCCAATTCCACATCCCAACCCTCAGCTTCCCTCAGCCCATCCCATCTATCTCTGCTGGCCACCCTCAGCTTCCCTCAGCCCATCCCATCTATCTCTGCTGGCCACCCTCAGCTTCCCTCAGCCCATCCCATCTATCTCTGCTGGCCACCCTCAGCTTCCCTCAGCCCATCCCATCTATCTCTGCTGGCCACCCACTTCCTGTTTCTACGCAAAACATATCTTCCAACTATGCTATGATGTTTAACGTACAATTTCAATCTATCTAATCGAAAATAATCTACATATGGCGTGTTGAAGATAAATACTTTTACTTAGAGTATTAGTATATTAGTAATTGACTGACCCGGTCTCTCCAGATCTCCTAACAGTACTATTTCTAGGGTCAATTTTAGATCAATGCTAAGCATTTTCAGCCATTCCTGAACCTGAGACCAGAAACAGGCTACCTGAGGGCAACACCAAAATAAATGGTCTATTGATTCTGTATCCTCACAACAAAATCTGCAGAGCTTCCATGATTTTATGCCCCAAATATTCAACATTTTGTTGTTGGCAAGAATTCTATGTAATAATTTTAGCCTAAAAGCACGAAGTCTTGAATCTTGCGTTTTATATATTAGCTCATACTCATACTCATACCATGGAATCGGTACATCAAAAATCTCTTCCCAACTATTTTGCAATCTGTATGGCCCAGTTGTCAACATCCTGGTCCTCAAATGAAACTTTCCTATTTATGACATTGTTATTCCTCTGCCAGTTCTGATCCTTTATATTTGGCAGACAGACCAGTTCAATACCTCCTCTATTTTGGGGGGGTAATGCTGTAATCAATTGGTTGTACTCTTGGATTGAACAGACCTTCCCGTACAATTCTGATAACTCCATGAAGAACATAACTCTACCATTACAATTTACAATATCATTTAAGAACAAAATACCCTTTTCAAACATCTTTCCCATAAATACAGGTATTTTATCAACCAGCACATTTGAGTTCAGCCATAATATTTGTTGTAATATTTGATCTTTTCAGGGGAGTGAAATTGAAGTTGTAGCTCTGCAGTGCTGTTTTTAAAAGAAATATACTTTCAATAAGGTTTAATTCTCATTTAATCTAAAATGAGACATTGGCAATCTGCACAAAGACCAAAAAGGCCATTTTATTAAACAATGGATGAGCTTTTCTTATTAATCTACTGAAGAACCATTTAGGGTTCAAGTAAAACTGTTGAATAAGTGAAGCTTTTAGAGAGAGGTTTAGGGCTTTTATATCTAATAATCTCAACCCACCCAATTCATATTCATTATATAGATAGGCTCATTTTATTTTGTCTGGTTTAGCGTCCCAGATAAAGTGAAATATGTTTTGCTCATATGATTTGAAATCATCAGGAGTAGGCAGCACCATCAGTAAGTGAGTAAACTGATATGACTAAGGAGTTAATCAGGGCCATTTTTCCATGAACATACAGGTATTTACCTCTCCACGGTTGCAGGATCTTATAAAACAAAATTGTTTACATGTTTCTGGTCATGTGACATTGCCCTTATTTATCAAATGAAATCAAATGTTATTGGTTACATACACATGGTTAGCAGATGTTAATGCGAGTGTAGTGAAATGCTTGTGCTTCTAGTTCCGACCGTGCAGGAATATCTAACAAGTAATCTAACAATTCCACAACAACTACGTTACACACACAAGTGTAAGGGAATGATGAAGAATATGTACATAAAGATATATGGATGAGCGATGGCTGAACGGCAAAGGCAAGATGCAGTAGATGGTATAGAATACAGTATATACATATGAGATGAGTAATGTAGGGTATGTAAACATTATATAAAGTGGCATTGTTTAGTGACTAGTGATACATTCATTACATCCAAAAATGTATTATTGAAGTGGCTAGAGTTGAGTCAGTATGTTGGCAGCAGCCACTCGATGTTAGTGGTGGCTGTTTAACAGTCTGATGGCCTTGAGATAGAAGCTGTTTTTCAGTCTCTCGGTCCCAGCTTTGATGCACCTGTACTGACCTCGCCTTCTGGATGATAGCGGGGTGAACAGGCAGTGGCTCCGGTGGTTGTTGTCCTTGATGATCTTTTTGGCATTCCTGTGACATTGGGTGGTGTAGGTGTCCTGGAGGGCAGGAACTCAGTCTGCCTCCTCAAATTGCACTCTATAGTGCATTACTATTGGCTCTGGTCAAGTAGTGCACTATGTAGGGAATAGGGTGCCATAGGGCTCTGGTAAAGTAGTGCACTATATAGGCAATAGGGGTCCATAGGACTCTGGTCAAGAGTAGTGCACTATATAGGCAATAGGGGTCCATAGGACTCTGGTCAAGAGTAGTGCACTATATAGGCAATAGGGGTCCATAGGACTCTGGTCAAGAGTAGTGCACTATATAGGCAATAGGGGTCCATAGGACTCTGGTCAAGTAGTGCACTATATAGGGAATAGTGTGCCATAGGGCTCTGGTCAAGTAGTGCACTATATAGGGAATAGTGTGCCATAGGGCTCTGGTCAAGTAGTGCACTACATAGGGAATAGGGTGCCACTTGGGACAGAGCCTCAGACTTGAATCACTGGTCCTGGTCTAAGGTAGTGCACTACACAGCCCTATAGGTCCTGGAGACGGCTAGTTGTTCATACGGTGTTTGTTTTTAATGATTAACCTTGAAATGCAGTGGACTGAATCAGGGTCACACAGTGTTTGTTGTTAATGATTAACCTTGAAATGCAGTGGACTGAATCAGGGTCACACAGTGTTTCTTTTTAATGATTAACCTTGAAATGCAGTGGACTGAATCAGGGTCACAGTGTTTGTTGGTAGTAATGTAGTGGACTGAATCAGGGTCACAGTGTTTGTTGGTAGTAATGTAGTGGACTGAATCAGGGTCACAGTGTTTGTTGGTAGTAATGTAGTGGACTGAATCAGGGTCACAGTGTTTGTTGGTAGTAATGCAGTGGACTGAATCAGGGTCACAGTGTTTGTTGGTAGTAATGTAGTGGACTGAATCAGGGTCACAGTGTTTGTTGGTAGTCTTAAACAAATCTACTTTGAGACACAGGTATATACCTCACACACATGGTTATGGGCTTAAAAACAAGAAGACACCTGTACCATGTCAGAACTGGAGTTTAAATGTATTCTATATTGTTTTTTCATCCCAATATGACACTTTATATACATCACAGTTGACTGAACTATAACAAAACCATTTGGCAGAGAAACACCGGATTTTCGGCCTACATTTTTTTATTATGTTAATTAATTGTGAAATTATTAAAATTATGAATTCCACCCATGAGTTCACTAGGTAATCTGACTGCAGGAAAGGACTCCAGGTAATAATGATACAATATGAATAACATTCCACCATGAGGTCACTAGGTAATCTGACTGCAGGAAAGGACTCCAGGTAATAATGATACAATATGAATAACATTCCACCATGAGGTCACTAGGTAATCTGACTGCAGGAAAGGACTCCAGGTAATAATGATACAATATGAATAACATTACACCATGAGGCCACTAGGTAATCTGACTGCAGGAAAGGACTCCAGGTAATAATGATAAAATATGAATAACATTCCACCATGAGGTCACTAGGTAATCTGACTGCAGGAAAGGACTCCAGGTAATAATGATACAATATGAATAACATTCCACCATGAGGTCACTAGGTAATCTGACTGCAGGAAAGGACTCCAGGTAATAATGATAAAATATGAATAACATTCCACCATGAGGTCACTAGGTAATCTGACTGCAGGAAAGGACTCCAGGTAATAATGATAAAATATGAATAACATTCCCCCATGAGGTCACTAGGTAATCTGACTGCAGGAAAGGATTCCAGTGTAATAATGATACAATATGAATAACATTCCACCATGAGGTCACTAGGTAATCTGACTGCAGGAAAGGACTCCAGGTAATAATGATAAAATATGAATAACATTCCACCATGAGGTCACTAGGTAATCTGACTGCAGGAAAGGACTCCAGGTAATAATGATACAATATGAATAACATTCCACCATGAGGTCACTAGGTAATCTGACTGCAGGAAAGGACTCCAGGTAATAATGATACAATATGAATAACATTCCACCATGAGGTCACTAGGTAATCTGACTGCAGGAAAGGACTCCAGGTAATAATGATACAATATGAATAACATTCCACCATGAGGTCACTAGGTAATCTGACTGCAGGAAAGGACTCCAGGTAATAATGATAAAATATGAATAACATTCCACCATGAGGTCACTAGGTAATCTGACTACAGGAAAGCAGTAGCTACACAGCGATTGTGTAAACCCAAGGCTTGAATACAAAGTTAATCAGTAACTAAAATTACACACAGTTTCTTGACATTGGGGAGGTGAATAAACCCTTCCCAAGGTTTCTGTCTCAGCACAAAGGAAAATTTCACTGACTTGCATGTTCTGGTTGTGAATTCAGGCTACAAGGTAAGACTTTTCCCAGGGATTATTGTAAAGTTTGTAGAGACATTAACTGTATGGTTTTATTTTAGTATAGTGAATGACTGTAAAACACTCAGATCTAACAGTCCATTTCACCTGGGACAGGTACGTGACAGTTCAATCTTACAAAATGGCACTAACTGGGCGTAGGCAAGTCAAATTCAGAAACATTGTACATATATCGTATTATACGACTCGTATATCGTGGTTATTTTACAATTTGTATATGCTTTATGTATAAGTTGTAAATCGTCTTTCAGAATATCAGAACATTTGTTGTTTTCTAAATGACAATGATCTCCTGCTTCCTGTGTAGTTTGGTATGAAACCACTGAACAGACTTTACATTGTTATTATGAACTGAGTTCAGTAACAGCAGAATAATATCAGACCTGTTGAACAAAGCAACACACTAGAATGAGAGACATTATTAAAAGAGAAAGTGAGACGTTAATATTATTAATATTACATTATTATATATATTATTATTTGTATTATTAATATTACATTTTTATATATATTATTATTTGTATTATTAATATTACATTTTTATATATATTATATTATTATTATGAATATTTGTATTATTAATATTACATTGTTATTGTTAATAGTATTATTATTATTATTATCATTATTATTATTATTAGTTCCACTACATGGAGAAAAGGGGAAAAATATAAATATAAACTACATGTTCATGTGATGCATTAAATCACCTGACTGTTTGAATGTGTCTATTATTAAATGTTTAATTTCTCATAGAGATAATTAATAGAACAATTAACCTTCAATAATTAGTTGTCACTGTGTTAACCACAACCAACATGTTGGATCTCTGTTTAGTTGTCACTGTGTTAACCACAACCAACATGTTGGATCTCTGTTTAGTTGTCACTGTGTTAACCACAACCAACATGCTGGATCTCTGTTTAGTTGTCACTGTGTTAACCACAACCAACATGCTGGATCTCTGTTTAGTTATCACTGTGTTAACCACAACCAACATGTTGGATCTCTGTTTAGTTGTCACTGTGTTAACCACAACCAACATGTTGGATCTCTGTTTAGTTGTCACTGTGTTAACCACAACCAACATGCTGGATCTCTGTTTAGTTGTCACTGTGTTAACCACAACCAACATGCTGGATCTCTGTTTAGTTGTCACTGTGTTAACCACAACCAACATGCTGGATCTCTGTTTAGTTGTCACTGTGTTAACCACAACCAACATGCTGGATCTCTGTTTAGTTGTCACTGTGTTAACCACAACCAACATGTTGGATCTCTGTTTAGTTGTCACTGTGTTAACCACAACCAACATGCTGGATCTCTGTTTAGTTGTCACTGTGTTAACCACAACCAACATGTTGGATCTCTGTTTAGTTGTCACTGTGTTAACCACAACCAACATGCTGGATCTCTGTTTAGTTGTCACTGTGTTAACCACAACCAACATGTTGGATCTCTGTTTAGGGGTCAATGCTCTAAAATGAGTCTCTGTGGGGACAGAGAGGAGGGGGGCCCTGCCTCTAAAATGTATCTCTCTGGGGGACATGAGACCAAAGCTAAGAGGTAAGATGACAATTTTATGAATAATTGATTATGTTCATTTCCAAAATAAATATCTATCTTAAGATGAATGCACTTACTGTAAATCACTCTGGATAAGAGCATCTGCTAAATCAGGGGTTCTTAATCCGGGGTCTGTGGAGGTACTGCAGGGGTTCTCAATCCGGGGTCTGTGGAGGTACTGCAGGGGTTCTCAATCCGGGGTCTGTGGAGGTACTGCAGGGGTTCTCAATCCGGGGTCTGTGGAGGTACTGCAGGGGTTCTCAATCCGGGGTCTGTGGAGGTACTGCAGGGGTTCTCAATCCGGGGTCTGTGGAGGTACTACAGGGGTTCTCAGTCCGGGGTCTGTGGAGGTACTGCAGGGGTTTACAATCCGGGGTCTGTGGAGGTACTGCAAGGGTTCTCAATCCGGGGTCTGAGGAGGTACTGCAGGGGTTCTCAATCCGGGGTCTGTGGAGGTACTGCAGGGGTTCTCAATCCGGGGTCTGTGGAGGTACTGCAGGGGTTCCACGGCACCCTGACTGTACTCGTTGCAATGGAAGACATTTGATAGAATTTTCACATGACACGACCACTTTGCCTACTCTTAATTATTGACTAATATAATGGAATGCATATTGTTGTAACCAATTCTGGTCATTGTTACAAGCAGAATTTTGACAATATTACCGTTATATCAACACACTCTTCACACCCGTTTAACAACTCTAAATAGCTTTGGTATAGTAGGCATCAAGTCCCTTACCAATAATGTTGCCTACAACGTTGCAACAATGTTAATTTACATCCAACACATATTACGCCCTAGATGCCTTCAATTGCCCAATTTATAGCCACGCCCAATTTAGGATTATTATTTAACAATGTGATTATACAGTCTTAGAAAAGAAGGTTCCTTATAGAACCAAAAAGGCTTCTATCACTTCCTTAATATATGCAACCACTAAAAGTGATATATATTTTTGGGTTCAGTGAAGAAGAACCTCTAGAGTTCTGATCAACGAAAGGTGAATGTTTTGAGGATGTGAACCCAGCAGCCCTCCAGTGGTCAGATCAATTCCTCCTGTTTTTTCCAACGTCCGGCCCAGGATTTGAACCAGCCACCTTTCAGCCACAGGTCCAACTCCTGCCACAGGTCCTTAGCAGCTGGGTGAAAACCTGAGTTAATCTTCAGAAATAAGCATGAGTTAATCTGCCAAAATTAAGACAAAATGCTTCAGAGACATACATGGTATGTTACATGGTTGTTATACATAATTATTATACATAAATCATTAATCATTGTCAAAAGCACAAGACATACTGTTGCATGTAGGTCTATATTATTTATAGATTGATCATATAGAAATATAAAAACATTATTTTTAACTACTCCAAAGCAATTACATGTGGCGGAGGAACCACTGATTCTCTGCATTATTCTATAGTATTATCAAGACACCTACTGTTAACTCCTAACTACTTAAGACAGCTCACGAGGCGCCCTAAATATCTGCCGACTAGGTGGGACTAGAGACTTCATGCATAGCTTTAATTTATACCCATAAGTGTAAAATGTCTTTATTCTCAGCACTTATACGACCAATTTTCTACTCTGAGACACTTTGTCGATATGGGCCCAGATCTCAACATATTGTTATAAAAAAACTTAGAATGTTTGTTTAACATAATAATAAAAAATGAATATTACGAATGTAACCCACTGTAAAGACTGTGTCATGTTTTGTCTTTGATCATCATGTCTTGTCCCTGTGCTTCCCTCTGCTGGTCTTATTAGGTTCTTTCCCTCTTTCTATCCCTCTCTCTCCCCCTCCCTCTCTCGCTCTCTCTCTCTATCGTTCCGTTCCTGCTCCCAGCTGTTTCTCATTCTCCTAAACTACCTCATTTACTCTTTCACACCTGTCCCCTATTTTGCCCTCTGATTAGAGTCCCTATTTCTCCCTCTGTTTTCCGCTTCTGTCCTTGTCGGATTCTTGTTTGATGTTTGCTGTACTGTGTCCTTGTTCCGCCCTGTCGTGTTTTTGCCTTCTTCAGATGCTGCGTGTGAGCAGGTGTCTATGTCAGCTACGGCCTGTGCCTTCCTGAAGCGACCTGCAGTCTGTGGTCGCGTCTCCAGTCGTTCCTCTCTACTGACGAGAGGATTTCAGTTTCCTGTTTTGGTTTTACCTAGGATATTATCCAGGAGTATCATTGTTTGTTAAAGACTGGAATAAAGCATAACAGCATAACAGAAGAATCCGACCAAGAATGGACCCAGCGACTACGGATTCTCGCAACACTGCCGTCGAGATCCAGGGAGCAATGCTCGGCAGACACGAGCAGGAATTGTCTGCTGCTCGTCATGCCGTTGAGACCCTGTCCGCTCAGGTCTCCGATCTCTCAGGACAGTTTCAGAGTCTTCGTCTCGTGCCACCAGCTACTTCCTGGCCTTCCGAGTCTCCGGAACCTAGGGTTAATAACCCACCATGTTACTCTGGGCAGCCCACTGAGTGTCGCTCCTTTCTCACCCAGTGTGATATTGTGTTCTCTCTCCAGCCCAACACATACTCAAGAGAGAGAGCTCGGATCGCTTACGTCATATCACTCCTTACTGGTCGGGCTTGGGAGTGGGGCACAGCTATCTGGGAGGGCTGAGTGTTCTAACGTTTATCAGAACTTTAAAGAGGAGATGATACGGGTTTTTGATCGTTCAGTTTTTGGGAAGGAGGCTTCCAGGGCCCTGGCTTCCCTATGTCAAGGTGATCGATCCATAACGGATTACTCTATAGAGTTTCGCACTCTTGCTGCATCCAGTGACTGGAACGAGCCGGCGTTGCTCGCTCGTTTTCTGGAGGGACTCCACGCTGAGGTTAAGGATGAGATTCTCTCCCGGGAGGTTCCTTCCAGCGTGGACTCTTTGATTGCACTCGCCATCCGCATAGAACGACGGGTAGATCTTCGTCACCGAGCTCGTGGAAGAGAGCTCGCGTTAACGGTGTTTCCCCTCTCCGCATCTCAACCATCTCCTCCCACCGGCTCAGAGACTGAGCCCATGCAGCTGGGAGGTATTCGCATCTCGACTAAGGAGAGGGAACGGAGAATCACCAACCGCCTTTGCCTCTATTGCGGTTCTGCTGGACATTTTGTCATGTCATGTCCAGTAAAAGCCAGAGCTCATCAGTAAGCGGAGGGCTACTGGTGAGCGCTACTACTCAGGTCTCTCCATCAAGATCCTGTACTACCTTGTCGGTCCATCTACGCTGGACCGGTTCGGCTGCTTCCTGCAGTGCCTTGATAGACTCTGGGGCTGAGGGTTGTTTTATGGACGAAGCATGGGCTCGGAAACATGACATTCCTCTCAGACAGTTAGGGAAGCCCACGCCCATGTTCGCCTTAGATGGTAGTCTTCTCCCCAGTATCAGATGTGAGACACTACCTTTAACCCTCACAGTATCTGGTAACCATAGTGAGACCATTTCCTTTTTGATTTTTCGTTCACCTTTTACACCTGTTGTTTTGGGTCATCCCTGGCTAGTATGTCATAATCCTTCTATTAATTGGTCTAGTAATTCTATCCTATCCTGGAACGTTTCTTGTCATGTGAAGTGTTTAATGTCTGCTATCCCTCCTGTTTCTTCTGTCCCCTCTACTCAGGAGGAACCTGGTGATTTGACAGGAGTGCCGGAGGAATATCATGATCTGCGCACGGTCTTCAGTCGGTCCAGAGCCAGCTCCCTTCCTCCTCACCGGTCGTATGATTGTTGTATTGATCTCCTTCCGGGGACCACTCCCCCTCGGGGTAGACTATACTCTCTGTCGGCTCCCGAACGTAAGGCTCTCGAGGATTATCTGTCTGTTTCTCTCGACGCCGGTACCGTGGTGCCTTCTTCCTCTCCCGCCGGAGCGGGGTTTTTCTTTGTTAAGAAGAAGGACGGTACTCTGCGCCCCTGCGTGGATTATCGAGGGCTGAATGACATAACGGTTAAGAATCGTTATCCGCTTCCCCTTATGTCGTCAGCCTTCGAGATTTTGCAGGGAGCCAGGTTCTTTACTAAGTTGGACCTTCGTAACGCTTACCATCTCGTACGCATCAGAGAGGGGGACGAGTGGAAAACGGCGTTTAACACTCCGTTAGGGCATTTTGAATACCGGGTTCTGCCGTTCGGTCTCGCTAATGCTCCAGCTGTCTTTCAGGCTTTAGTTAATGATGTACTGAGAGACATGCTGAACATTTTTGTTTTCGTTTACCTTGACGATATCCTGATTTTTTCACCGTCACTCGAGATTCATGTTCAGCACGTTCGACGTGTACTCCAGCGCCTTTTAGAGAATTGTCTCTACGTGAAGGCTGAGAAGTGCGCCTTTCATGTCTCCTCTGTCACATTTCTCGGTTCTGTTATTTCCGCTGAAGGCATTCAGATGGATCCCGCTAAGGTCCAGGCTGTCTGCGATTGGCCCGTTCCTAAGTCACGTGTCGAGTTGCAGCGCTTTCTCGGTTTCGCTAATTTCTATCGGCGTTTCATTCGTAATTTCGGTCAAGTGGCTGCCCCTCTCACAGCTCTGACTTCTGTCAAGACTTGCTTTAAGTGGTCCGGTTCCGCCCAGGGAGCTTTTGATCTCCTCAAGAAGCGTTTTACATCCGCCCCTATCCTTGTTACTCCTGACGTCACTAAACAATTCATTGTCGAGGTTGACGCTTCAGAGGTGGGCGTGGGAGCCATTCTGTCTCAGCGCTTCCATTCTGACGATAAGGTCCATCCTTGCGCTTACTTTTCTCATCGCCTGTCGCCATCGGAACGCAACTATGATGTGGGTAACCGCGAACTGCTCGCCATCCGCTTAGCCATAGGCGAATGGCGACAGTGGTTGGAGGGGGCGACCGTCCCTTTTGTCGTTTGGACTGACCATAAGAACCTTGAGTACATCCGTTCTGCCAAACGACTTAATGCACGTCAAGCTCGTTGGGCGTTGTTTTTCGCTCGTTTCGAGTTCGTGATTTCCTATCACCCGGGAAATAAGAACACCAAGCCTGATGCCTTATCCCGTCTCTTTAGTTCTTCTGTGGTTTCTACCGACCCCGAGGGGATTCTCCCTGAAGGGCGTGTTGTCGGGTTGACTGTCTGGGGAATTGAGAGACAGGTAAAGCAAGCACTCACTCACACTGCGTCGCCGCGCGCTTGTCCTAGTAACCTTCTGTTCGTTCCTGTCTCTACTCGTCTGGCTGTTCTTCAGTGGGCTCACTCTGCCAAGTTAGCTGGCCACCCCGGCGTTCGGGGTACGCTTGCTTCTATTCGCCAGCGGTTTTGGTGGCCTACTCAGGAGCGGGACACGCGCCGTTTCGTGGCTGCTTGTTCGGACTGCGCGCAGACTAAGTCAGGTAACTCTCCTCCTGCCGGTCGTCTCAGACCGCTTCCCATTCCTTCTCGACCATGGTCTCACATCGCCTTAGACTTTATTACCGGTCTGCCTTCGTCTGCGGGGAAGACTGTGATTCTTACGGTTATCGATAGGTTCTCTAAGGCGGCACATTTCATTCCCCTCGCTAAGCTTCCTTCCGCTAAGGAGACGGCACAAATCATCATTGAGAATGTGTTCAGAATTCATGGCCTCCCGTTAGACGCCGTTTCAGACAGAGGTCCGCAATTCACGTCACAGTTTTGGAGGGAGTTCTGTCGTTTGATTGGTGCTTCCGTCAGTCTCTCTTCCGGGTTTCATCCCCAGTCTAACGGTCAAGCAGAAAGGGCCAATCAGTCGATTGGTCGCATATTACGCAGCCTTTCGTTTCGAAACCCTGCGTCTTGGGCAGAACAGCTCCCCTGGGCTGAGTACGCTCACAACTCGCTTCCTTCGTCTGCTACCGGGCTATCTCCGTTTCAGAGTAGTCTTGGGTACCAGCCTCCTCTGTTCTCGTCCCAGCTCGCCGAGTCCAGCGTTCCCTCCGCTCAGGCTTTTGTCCAACGTTGTGAGCGCACCTGGAGGAGGGTCAGGTCTGCACTTTGCCGTTACAGGGCGCAGACTGTGAGAGCCGCCAATAAACGTAGGATTAAGAGTCCTAGGTATTGTCGCGGTCAGAGAGTGTGGCTTTCCACTCGTAACCTTCCCCTTACGACAGCTTCTCGCAAGTTGACTCCGCGGTTCATTGGTCCGTTCCGTGTCTCTCAGGTCGTCAATCCTGTCGCTGTGCGACTGCTTCTTCCGCGACATCTTCGTCGCGTCCACCCTGTCTTCCATGTCTCCTGTGTCAAGCCTTTTCTTCGCGCCCCCGTTCGTCTTCCCTCCCCCCCCCCCGTCCTTGTCGAGGGCGCACCTATTTACAAGGTACGGAAGATCATGGACATGCGTCCTCGGGGACGTGGTCACCAGTACTTAGTGGATTGGGAGGGTTACGGTCCTGAGGAGAGGAGTTGGGTTCCATCTCGGGACGTGCTGGACCGTTCGTTGATTGATGATTTCCTTCGTTGCCGCCAGGGTTCCTCCTCGAGTGCGCCAGGAGGCGCTCGGTGAGTGGGGGGGTACTGTCATGTTTTGTCTTTGATCATCATGTCTTGTCCCTGTGCTTCCCTCTGCTGGTCTTATTAGGTTCTTTCCCTCTTTCTATCCCTCTCTCTCCCCCACCCTCTCTCCCTCTCTTGCTCTCTCTCTCTATCGTTCCGTTCCTGCTCCCAGCTGTTTCTCATTCTCCTAAACTACCTCATTTACTCTTTCACACCTGTCCCCTATTTTGCCCTCTGATTAGAGTCCCTATTTCTCCCTCTGTTTTCCGCTTCTGTCCTTGTCGGATTCTTGTTTGATGTTTGCTGTACTGTGTCCTTGTTCCGCCCTGTCGTGTTTTTGCCTTCTTCAGATGCTGCGTGTGAGCAGGTGTCTATGTCAGCTACGGCCTGTGCCTTCCTGAAGCGACCTGCAGTCTGTGGTCGCGTCTCCAGTCGTTCCTCTCTACTGACGAGAGGATTTCAGTTTCCTGTTTTGGTTTTACCTAGGATATTATCCAGGAGTATCATTGTTTGTTAAAGACTGGAATAAAGACTCTGTTTCTATTAAGTCGCTTTTGGGTCCTCATTCACCAGCATAACAGACTGGGTTTAGTTGATTGTGTTGCACTGCTCATGTCCCCGTACAGAACTGTCCGCGTCCCCGTACAGAACTGTCCGCGTCCCCGTACAGAACTGTCCGCGTCCTCGTACAGAACTGTCCGCGTCCACGTACAGAACTGTCCGCGTCCACGTACAGAACTGTCCGCGTCCCCGTTCGGTGTGGCGCCAAGCATATTGTCCGGTTACGCGCAGAGTTGGCTGAGGTGATCTTGGGGAATAACGACGGAGTTCACTACAGTGTTGAGACACCGAAGTTTATTGTTCAATTAGCTTTTTTCTTTACGGTCAGGGACAGTATGAGTGTAGCCAGATCCTTTTCACTCTCTATCCTTGTTTCATTTTGTGGTTCACCGGATTCATCATCGAGACGAGGGACAGACGAACGACCTGCTAGCTAGTCGGTACAGCTCGGTAAGCTAGCTAGCTACTATACCAGCAGCATCCTAGTTAACTTAGCTAACAATACATCATTCTCTCGTTGACGGATGCTGGCTACCTCTGTCCGGTTCTCCTCTCTTCACTAGATGGACGGTAACTTTAGTGTTTAACCCCTCTGTGTCCAAGGACCAATCTTTTGAATATTATTTTCAGGGCGCCTCAATAGCAGGTATTGAACACCGGGTAAATAATCACTAGTCAGAGCCTCAACCTCAGTAAACATTCATTATAAAAAACATCTTAATATCTGATATTGCGAGTTAACATCATAAATAGTTCTTACTTTTTGATGAGCTTTCATCAGAATCTTGGGCAAGTTGTCCTTTGTCCAAAAGAATCGTTGCTCGGTTGTAGATTGTCGCCTTCAACTTTGGAATTAGCAGTAAACATTAGCCATATGGCCCAGACGTGCCCAACTCACTAGAACGCAGCACAAAGAAATATCCGAAAATCGCAATATACTGATATAAACTGATATAACTCAGTTTAAAATAACAACATTATGATGTCTTTAACACCTATATCGAATAAAATCAGAGCCGGATATATCTAAGGCCTATAACGGTAGCTTTCCAGAACGCCATCCTGAGGTCTGTCTTGCGTCATGGCGAATGTTGAAAAGACTGCACCCCACGTTCCAAAACCCTTTATATGGCCTCAGATCTGCCTAACAACACCATTCCAATTCTCACTATTTGCTGACATCTAGGGGAAGGCGTATGCAGTGCATCTCGACCAATAGAAGACATGCAAATTAATAAACTGACCCCAGAACAGCCTGCCTGATTTCAGATTTCTCACTTCCTCACAGGAAAATTGCTCCAACTTGAGTTCTGTTTTACTCACAGATATAATTCAAACGGTTTTCGAAACTAAAGAGTGTTTTCTATCCAATAGTAATAATAATATGCATATTGTACGAGCAAGAATTGAGTACGAGGCCGTTTGAAATGTGTGTGTGTGTGTGTGTGTGTGTGTGTGTGTGTGTGTGTGTACTCCCTGGATGAGGAGATGTAATCTCATGTTTTGTCAACAGAAAGCAACAGGAGAGATCAGAGTCAGAGATTCTCAGTGGTCAGTCTTCCCAGAGTCATCAAACAGACCTGGCCTCCATATTCAGTGTATGTGGTCCTGTTATGTACATTTGTTTTTGTTTACCTCAAGTAAAGTTGATCTGTCAATCATTCATTAATGTGTTAATGAGAAAGCATTTTGTCTCTTGCTTAACTTATTTACTTGATTTATTTCAGTTGCTTGAAGAGAAAATTATGACATTTGTGAAGAACGAGCTGAAGATGTTCAAGAGGATTCTTAGTCCAGAACTCCCAGAAGGCTTTGAGAGTCAGAAGCAGGAAGTGGTGGATGCTGAAGATGAGAAGCAGGAGAGCAGTGCCAGAGAGGGGGCTCTGAAGATCACACTGCACGTCCTGAGGAAAATGAACCAGAAGGATCTTGCTGACACACTGGAGAAATGTAAGATCTGTCTGCCTCATGTTGAATGCTGTTTTATAACATTTAAAAGCTGTAGCTAAAGTACAGCTAAAGTAGCTGTGTAACTCAATGATATTGTAGCAGCCTTAACACAACACCTAGTGACCTCATCAAGCAGCAGCAGGGATGTGTTGTGGTGATTAATTTAGAGAGAGAGACAACATTAATAATACCATCAATAATACCAATAATAATATAATCAGTCACACCAGTCTGTAATGCATTATGAAAACATTTACACATTTATACAGTCAGTTAAGAGAATAAATTATTATAATGTAAAACTTCATAACAGTCCTACAATACTGTAGGCATTAAAACAGACGTAATATTAATATCCTCTGTGTTATTTCTTCATTCAGATGAGCTTGCTGTGATTTGCCAACGTGAACTCAAATCTAATCTAAAGAAGAAGTTTCAATGTGTATTTGAGGGGATCGCTAAACAAGGAAACCCAACACTTCTCAATAAGATCTACACAGAGCTCTACATCACAGAGGGTGGAACAGGAGAGGTCAATAATGAACATGAGCTGAGACAGATTGAGACAACAACCAGGAAACAAGCAAGACCAGAGACTGCAATCAAATGTAACGACATCTTCACACCTTTAACTGGACAAGACAAACTTATCAGAACTGTGCTGACAAAGGGAGTCGCTGGCATTGGAAAAACAGTCTCTGTGCAGAAGTTCATTCTGGACTGGGCTGAAGGAAAAGCAAATCAGGATGTCCAATTTGTATTTTCATTCCCTTTCCGGGAGCTGAATTTGATGAAAGAGGACAAACACACTTTCATTGAACTTCTTAATCACTTCTCAATGGAAACCAAACAATCAGGAATCTCCAACTACAACAAGTACAAAGTTCTGTTCATCTTTGATGGTCTGGATGAGTGCCGACTGCCCCTAGACTTCCAGAAGAACAAGATCTGTTGTGACGTCACAGAGTCAACCTCAGTGGATGTTCTGATGACAAATCTCATCAAGGGAAATCTGCTTCCCTCTGCTCTCCTCTGGATAACTACCCGACCTGCAGCAGCCAATAAGATCCCTTCAGGGTGTGTTGACCAGGTAACAGAGGTACGAGGGTTCAATGACCCACAGAAGGAGGAATATTTCAGGAAGAGATTCAGTGATGAGGACCTGTCCAACAGAATCATCTCACACATAAAGACATCAAGGAGCCTCCACATCATGTGCCACATTCCAGTCTTCTGTTGGATTTCTGCAACAGTCCTTGAACCCATGCTGAAACATAAGAGAGAAGAGATGCCCAAGACTCTGACTGAGATGTACACACACCTTGTGGTGTTTCATACCAAACAGAAGAATGAAAAGTATCTTGGGAAAGAAGAGACAGGTCCACACTGGAATAAAAAGAGCATTCTCTCACTGGGAAAACTGGCTTTTCAACAGCTTGTGAAGGGCAATCTGATTTTCTATGAAAAAGACCTGAAAGAGGCTGGCATTGATGTCAATGAAGCCTCAGTGTACTCAGGATTGTGCACACAGCTCTTTAAAGAGGAATGTGTGCTGTACCAGGACAAGGTGTACTGCTTTGTTCATCTGAGCATTCAGGAGTTTCTGGCTGCTGTATATGTGTTCCTCTCATTCATCAACAACAATGAGAATCTAATGGCTGAACCGCAATCAAAGTCCAGGAACTTTTCTGTGAGGATCAAACAAAGGCGTCAAGTTACTTTCTACAAGAGTGCTGTGGATAAAGCCTTACAAAGTGAGACGGGAAACCTGGACCTTTTCCTCCGCTTCCTTCTGGGCCTCTCACTGGAGTCCAATCAGAAGCACTTACGAGGTCTACTGACAAAGACGAGAAGCAGCTCACAGAGCCATGAAGAAACACTCAAGTACATCAAGGAGAAGATCAGGGAGAATCCCTCTCCAGAGAGGAGCATCAATCTGTTCCACTGTCTGAATGAACTGAATGACCATTCTCTAGTGGAGGAGATCCAAAGCTACCTGAGATCAGGAAGTCTCTCAGAACCCAACCTGTCACCTGCACAGTGGTCAGCTCTGGTCTTTGTGTTGCTGACTTCAGAAAAGGAGCTGGATGTGTTTGACCTGAAGAAATACTCCAGATCAGAGGAAGGTCTTCTGAGGCTGCTGCCAGTGGTCAAAGCCTCCAGAGCCGCTCTGTGAGTAAATAAAATGACATATAAGAACTAATATAAGAACTAGAGACGCTAACGGAGTCGGTGCAGCCAGCTGGTTTCTTCATGCATCGCGCCGACAGAAACAAACATCTTTCTGGTAAGAAGAGGGGCGGGGGGGTATGCCTTATGATTAACGAGACGTGGTGTGATCATCATAACAACACACAGGAACTCAAGTCATTCTGTTCACCTGATCTAGAACTCCTCACAATAAAATGTCGACCGCATTATCTACCAAGGGAATTCTCTTCAATCATAATCACAGCCGTATATATTCCCCCCCAAGCAGACACATCGATGGCCCTGAACGAACTTTATCTGACTCTTTGTAAACTGGAAACCACACACCCTGAGGCTGCATTCATCGTAGCTGGGGATTTTAACAAGGCTAATCTAAAAACAAAACTCCCTAAATTCTATCAGCATATCGATTGTGCTACCAGGGCTGGAAAAACCCTAGATCATTGTTATACTAATTTCCGCGACGCATATAAGGCCCTCCCCCGCCCCCCTTTCGGAAAAGCTGACCACGACTCCATTTTGTTGATTCCAGCCTACAAACAGAAACTAAAACAACAAGCTCCCGCGCTCAGGTCTGTTCAACGCTGGTCCGACCAATCTGATTCCACTCTTCAAGACTGCTTCGATCACGCGGATTGGAATATGTTCCGCATTGCGTCCAACAACAATATGGACGAATATGCTGATTCGGTGAGCGAGTTCATTAGGAAGTGCATTGACGATGTCGTACCCACAGCAACGATTAAAACATTCCCAAACCAGAAACCGTGGATTGACGGCAGCATTCGCGTGAAACTGAAAGCGCGAACCACTGCTTTTAACCAGGGCAAGGTGACCGGAAGCATGACCGAATACAAACAGTGTAGCTATTCTCTCCGCAAGGCAATCAAACAGGCTAAGTCCCAGTACAGAGACAAAATCGAGTCGCAATTCAACAGCTCAGACACAAGAGGTATGTGGCAGGGTCTACAGTCAATCACGGATTACAAAAAGAAAACCAGCCCCGTCGCGGACCAGGATGTCTTGCTCCCAGACAGGCTAAACAACTTTTTTGCCCGCTTTGAGGACAATACAGTGCCACTGACACGGCCCCCTACCAAAACCTGCGGGCTCTCCTTCACTGCAGCCGAGGTGAGTAAAACATTTAAACGTGTTAACCCTCGCAAGGCTGCAGGCCCAGACGGCATTCCCAGCCGCGTCCTCAGAGCATGCGCAGACCAGCTGGCTGGTGTGTTTACGGACATATTCAATCAATCCTTATCCCAGTCTGCTGTTCCCACATGCTTCAAGAGGGCCACCATTGTTCCTGTTCCCAAGAAAGCTAAGGTAACTGAGCTAAACGACTACCGCCCCGTAGCACTCACTTCCGTCATCATGAAGTGCTTTGAGAGACTAGTCAAGGACCATATCACCTCCACCCTACCGGACACCCTAGACCCACTCCAATTTGCTTACCGACCCAATAGGTCCACAGACGACGCAATCGCAACCACACTGCACACTGCCCTAACCCATCTGGACAAGAGGAATACCCATGTGAGAATGCTGTTCATCGATTACAGCTCAGCATTTAACACCATAGTACCCTCCAAACTCGTCATCAAGCTCGAGACCCTGGGTCTCGACCCCGCCCTGTGCAACTGGGTCCTGGACTTCCTGACGGGCCGCCCCCAGGTGGTGAGGGTAGGTAACAACATCTCCACCCCGCTGATCCTCAACACTGGGGCCCCACAAGGGTGCGTTCTGAGCCCTCTCCTGTACTCCCTGTTCACCCACGACTGCGTGGCCATGCACGCCTCCAACTCAATCATCAAGTTTGCGGATGACACTACAGTGGTAGGCTTGATTACCAACAACGACGAGACGGCCTACAGGGAGGAGGTGAGGGCCCTCGGAGTGTGGTGTCAGGAAAATAACCTCACACTCAACGTCAACAAAACAAAGGAGATGATTGTGGACTTCAGGAAACAGCAGAGGGAGCACCCCCCTATCCACATCGACGGGTCAGTAGTGGAGAAGGTGGAAAGTTTTAAGTTCCTCGGTGTACACATCACGGACAAACTGAATTGGTCCACCCACACAGACAGCGTCGTGAAGAAGGCGCAGCAGCGCCTCTTCAACCTCAGGAGGCTGAAGAAATTCGGCTTGTCACCAAAAGCACTCACAAACTTCTACAGATGCACAATCGAGAGCATCCTGTCGGGCTGTATCACCGCCTGGTACGGCAACTGCTCCGCCCACAACCGTAAGGCTCTCCAGAGGGTAGTGAGGTCTGCAGAACGCATCACCGGGGGCAAACTACCTGCCCTCCAGGACACCTACACCACACGATGTCACAGGAAGGCCATAAAGATCATCAAGGACAACAACCACCCAAGCCACTGCCTGTTCACCCCGCTATCATCCAGAAGGCGAGGTCAGTACAGGTGCATCAAAGCAGGGACCGAGAGACTGAAAAACAGCTTCTATCTCAAGGCCATCAGACTGTTAAACAGCCACCACTAACATTTAGCGGCCGCTGCCAACATACTGACTCAACTCCAGCCACTTTAAAAATGGGAATTGATGGAAATTATGTAAAAATGTACCACTAGCCACTTTAAACAATGCCACTTAATATAATGTTTACATACCCTACATTACCCATCTCATATGTATATACTGTACTCTATATCATCTACTGCATCTTGCCATCTTTATGTAATACATGTACCACTAGCCACTTTAAACTATGCCACTTTATGTTTACATACCCTACAGTACTCATCTCATATGTATATACCGTACTCTATACCATCTACTGCATCTTGCCTATGCCGTTCTGTACCACCACTCATTCATATATCTTTATGTACATATTCTTTATCCCTTTACACTTGTGTGTGTGTATAAGGTAGTAGTTGTGGAATTGTTAGGTTAGATTACTTGTTGGTTATTACTGCATTGTCGGAACTAGAAGCACAAGCATTTCGCTACACTCGCATTAACATCTGATAACCAGGTGTATGTGACTAATAAAATTTGATTTGATTTGATTTTAATCATCAGGAAGAAATATTAAGTTTAGATAAAAATATGTATTATAATATGTATATAATATTATATTGAAAAACATATTGAATAATAAATTCATTGATTTTCACATTAGTATAACAATATGACCATTCAATTCTAGGAGACAGAAGATGAATCTGTATGTTGTTTGAGAGAATAAACCAAATGCATCTGCCATTGTCCTTCTACACTACTGGTGTTAAATTAACAGTGTGTTTGTGAAGTCATGATGATCTCTTTGTCAGGCTGTCAGGCTGTGGAGTCACAGAGGAAGGCTGTGCTTCTCTGGTCTCAGCTCTGAGGTCAAACCCCTCACACCTGAGAGAGCTGGACCTGAGCTACAATGACCTGAAGGATTCAGGAGTGAAGCTGCTCTCTGCTGGACTGGGGAATCCCCACTGTAAACTGGAGACTCTGAGGTCAGTATTCCTGTAGTTGGTCAACAAGTGATAACTGTTCACCAGATCCACATGTGTTTACCAGACACACATAGTCCACACCATATGTGTTTGGACAGTGAAGCTTACAGTTTTACATTTGGCGCTGTTCTCCAGTATTTTGGATTTGAGATATAATGTGTCACGTTCCTGACCTGTTTTCTGTTAGTTTTGTATGTGTTAGTTGGTCAGGACGTGAGTTTGGGTGGGCAGTCTATGTTTTCTGTTTCTATGTTTGTTTAAGGGTTGCCTCTCAATTAGAGGCAGGTGTTTGGCGTTTCCTCTAATTGAGAGTCATATTAAGGTAGGTTGTTTCACATTGTTTGTTGTGGGTGGTTGTCTCCTGTGTCTGTGTATGTCGTTGCGCCACACGGGACTGTTGTCGGTTTGTTTGTTTTGTTCGGTTTATGTAGTCTGTTCCTGTTTCATGCATTCTTCGTTATATGTAAGTTCTTATGTTCAGGTGCGTCTACGTCGTTTGTTGTTTTGTAGTTAATCAAGTATAGTTCGTTTTTTGTCTTCGTTGTTTTGTCGTGTATAAATAAATATCATGTCTAAGTATCACGCTGCGTCTTGGTTCAATCCATGCTCCTCCTCTTCGGATGTAGAGGAAGAGGAGAACCGTTACATAATGTTTCATATTAGGTGACAGTACAGAATGTCACCTTTTATTTGAGGTTAATGGTGAGAGGTTAGTATGTTTTGTTGTATCCTCTGTAACTTTCTCACTCATTATTATTCATGATTCGTTCATGATTTTTCTTAATCATGGCATCATCAGGATTAATTTAGTTGTGTTTAGAAACCTGTTATCTACTCACTTAGAAAGTAAAATTACTCCAGTCATCATCCACCATTTTAATATTGGGCAAAACACAACCAAAACAAACTGCAAATGCAATCAACGAGTTTGAGTCACAGGCTTGATGTAGTCGTTGTGTTCAAGGAATATCAGACCAAATACTAAACTTTTGACTACTTTAATACACTATGAGTGAATTGGTCAGAATACTTATGACTTCTTCAAATGGGGGGACTAGATACATAAAGTGCTTTTATTTCTAAATGGTGAAACAGATATGTATTAAAATATCCTCAAATAAAAGGTGACATTATATACTGTCACCTCATATGAAACATTTGATCTCAAATCCAAAATGTTGGAGTACAGAGCCACATTTAAAATGTTAGCTTCACTGTCAAAATAGATATGGTGTGGACTGTATACTCAATACAATCTAAATCTGATACCTCACTGTCTGTCTTTTGACTGATACTGCTTTTTAAACTGGTCTGGTCAGTCTACTCAAATATTTGTACTATACATTTTTCTATCTACAAGTAATACTTTGATAATTTGTCATTTCTAATAATGAAACATTAATATATAAATAGATATGGCAGGTTTCAGGACGCTGATGTATCTGAATATGTTGAAAAAATATACTGCCACTATTTTCACCACCAAAGAATAGCAGTGTGATTTTAATATGATTTGACTCTTTGCAGGCTGTCAGGCTGTCTAGTCACAGAGGAAGGCTGTGCTTCTCTGGTCTCAGCTCTGAGGTCAAACCCCTCACACCTGAGAGAGCTGGACCTGAGCTACAATGACCTGAAGGATTCAGGAGTGAAGCTGCTCTCTGCTGGACTGGGGAATCCCCACTGTAAACTGGAGACTCTGAGGTCAGTATTCCTGTAGTTGGTCAACAAGTGATAACTGTTCACCAGATCCACATGTGTTTACCAGACACACATAGTCCTCACCATATGTGTTTGGACAGTGAAGCTTACAGTTTTACATTTGGTGCTATGCTCCATCATTTTGGATTTGAGATGGAATGTTTCATATCAGGCAACAATACAGAATGTCACCTTTTATTTGAGGTTAAAGGTGAGAGGTTAGCATGTTTTGTTGTAGTCTCTGTTATTGGTAATGGTGAGAGGTTAGCATGTTTTGTTGTATCCTCTGTTATTGGTAATGGTGAGAGGTTAGCATGTTTTGTTGTAGCCTCTGTTATTGGTAATGGTGAGAGGTTAGCATGTTTTGTTGTAGCCTCTGTTATTGGTAATGGTGAGAGGTTAGCATGTTTTGTTGTAGCCTCTGTTATTGGTAATGGTGAGAGGTTAGCATGTTTTGTTGTAGCCTCTGTTATTAGTAATGGTGAGAGGTTAGCATGTTTTGTTGTAGCCTCTGTTATTGGTAATGGTGAGAGGTTAGCATGTTTTGTTGTAGCCTCTGTTATTGGTAATGGTGAGAGGTTAGCATGTTTTGTTGTAGCCTCTGTTATTGGTAATGGTGAGAGGTTAGCATGTTTTGTTGTAGTCTCTGTTATTGGTAATGGTGAGAGGTTAGCATGTTTTGTTGTAGTCTCTGTTATTGGTAATGGTGAGAGGTTAGCATGTTTTGTTGTAGTCTCTGTTATTGATAATGGTGAGAGGTTAGCATGTTTTGTTGTAGTCTCTGTTATTGGTAATGGTGAGAGGTTAGCATGTTTTGTTGTAGTCTCTGTTATTGGTAATGGTGAGAGGTTAGCATGTTTTGTTGTAGCCTCTGTTATTGGTAATGGTGAGAGGTTAGCATGTTTTGTTGTAGCCTCTGTTATTGGTAATGGTGAGAGGTTAGCATGTTTTGTTGTAGCCTCTGTTATTGGTAATGGTGAGAGGTTAGCATGTTTTGTTGAAGCCTCTGTTATTGGTAATGGTGAGAGGTTAGTATGTTTTGTTGAAGCCTCTGTTATTGGTAATGGTGAGAGGTTAGCATGTTTTGTTGAAGCCTCTGTTATTGGTAATGGTGAGAGGTTAGCATGTTTTGTTGTAGACTCTGTTATTGGTAATGATGAGAGGTTAGCATGTTTTGTTGTAGCCTCTGTTATTGGTAATGGTGAGAGGTTAGCATGTTTTGTTGAAGCCTCTGTTATTGGTAATGGTGAGAGGTTAGCATGTTTTGTTGAAGCCTCTGTTATTGGTAATGGTGAGAGGTTAGCATGTTTTGTTGTAGACTCTGTTATTGGTAATGATGAGAGGTTAGCATGTTTTGTTGTATTCTCTGTTATTGGTAATGGTGAGAGGTTAGCATGTTTTGTTGAAGCCTCTGTTATTGGTAATGGTGAGAGGTTAGCATGTTTTGTTGAAGCCTCTGTTATTGGTAATGGTGAGAGGTTAGTATGTTTTGTTGTAGCCTCTGTTATTGGTAATGGTGAGAGGTTAGCATGTTTTGTTGTATCCTCTGTTATTGGTAATGGTGAGAGGTTAGCATGTTTTGTTGTAGCCTCTGTTATTGGTAATGGTGAGAGGTTAGCATGTTTTGTTGTAGCCTCTGTAACTTTCTCACTCATTATGATTCATGATTCATTCATACTTTTTCTTAATCATGGCATCATCAGGGTTAATTTAGTAGTGTTTAGAAACATGTTATTTACTCACTTAGACAGAAAATGAATCATCCACCATTTTGTTATTCTGCAAAACACAACCAAAACAAACTGCAAATGCAACCAACGAGTTTACGACCAAATACTAAACTTTTGACTACTTTAATACACTATAAGTGAATTGGTCAGAATACTTAAGAAGATACATAAAGTGCTTTCATTTCTAAATGGTGAAAGAGATATGTATGAAAATATCCTCAAATAAAAGGTGACATTATATACTGTCACCTCATATGAAACATTTGATCTAAAATGCTGGAGTATAGAGACACATTTAAAATGTTAGCTTCACTGTCAAAATAGATATGATGTGGACTGTATACTCAATACAATCTAAATCTGATACCTCACTGTCTGTCTTTTGACTGATACTGCTTTTTAAACTGGTCTGGTCAGTCTACTCAAATATTCGTACAATACATTTTTCTCTCTACAAGCAACACTTTGATAATTTGTCATTTCAAATAATGAAACATCCATTTATGAATAGATATGGCAGGTTTCAGGACACTGATGTATCTGAATATGTTGAAAAAATATACTGCCACTATTTTCACCACCAAAGAATATCAGTGTGATTTTAATCTGATTTGACTCTTTGCAGGCTGTCAGGCTGTCTAGTCACAGAGGAAGGCTGTGCTTCTCTGGTCTCAGCTCTGAGGTCAAACCCCTCACACCTGAGAGAGCTGGACCTGAGCTACAATCACCCAGGAGACTCAGGAGTCAGACTGCTCTCTGCTGGACTGGAGGATCCACACTGCAGACTGGAGAAACTCAAGTATGTAGAGGGTTTATGTCAATGTTCATATCAGACATGTTTGACTTATCAGGCTAGTTAAGACAAACATTCTGACCACCACTTGGACAAAGTTATATCCTGACTGTGTGTGTGTGTCCAGTGTATGTGTGTGTGTCCTCTCAAACACAGACTGGACACACACAATAGACACACACACACACGCTGGACATACAAACACACACACACTGGACACACACACACACACAGGACAAAAACTGTTGCCCAATACCTTGCACAGCAGTTGTTTCACCACAGGAAGCTGGAGTTGTTACAGTTAATGAACTGGATATTCTATGTTCATTATCACATATCAATCACACTTACAAAAGGGTTCATTGATCATTATATTGAATAACATATTGAATCAGTGCATTGATTTTCACATTAGTATAACAAAATGACCATACAATTCTAGGAGACGGAAGATGAATCTATATGTTGTTTGAGAGAATAAACCAAATGCATCTGCCATTGTCCTTCTACACTACTGGTGTTAAAACTTCTTAGAACTAGGGGGTGACATTTTCACTTTTGGATGAATTTGTGCCCAAATTAAACGGCCTCGTACTCTGTCCTAGATCATATGATATGCATATTATTATTACTATTGGATAGAAAACACTCTGAAGTTTCTAAAACTGTTTGAATTATATCTGTGAGTAAAACAGAACTCATATGGCAGGCAAACTTCCAAACAAGAAGTGAAAATTCTGAAATGGGTCGCTGTGAAAGGCATCGCCTATTCAAATGCCTTATATTTATGGATCTGTATGCACTTCATACGCCTTCCACTAGATGTCATGTCCTTGTCTGCAATACGTTATATAGACATGAAGAAATGCTCCGTCTGGGACGTTATTGGATATATATGAGAAAAACATCCTGAAGATTGATTCTCAACTGAGTTTGACCAGTTTTTTTCGATTTGTAATATCACTTTTTGAAGTTTTCGTTCATTAGCGTAAAGTTCTATGGACACGTGAACTACACATGCTAGCCAAAGTTGCTAATTCGACAGAAGTAATGGACATTATAAAACAAAAAAACGATTTATTGTGGAACTAGGATTCCTGGCACTATATTCTGATGAAAGATCATCAAAGGTAAGGGAATATTTATGATGTAATTTCGTATTTCTGTTGACTCCAACATGGCGGAGAATGGCTGAGCGCTGTCTCAGATTATTGCATGCTGTGCTTTTTACTAAAATTATTTTTTAAATCTAACACAGCGGTTGCATTAAGAACCAGTGTATCTTTAATTATATGTTAAACATGTATCTTTAATCAAAGTTTATGATGAGTATTTCTGTATTTCACGTTGCTATCTGTAATTACTTTCACTATTTTGGAGCCATTTCTGAACATGGCGCCAATGTAAAACCACAATTTCTGGCTATAAATATGCACATAATCGAACAAAACATAAATGTATTGTATAACATGTCATATGACTGTCATCTGATGAAGTTGTTCAAAGGTTAGTGATTGATTTTATCTCTATTTGTGGGTTTTGTGAAAGCTATCTTTTCTGTGAAAAAATGGCGGTGTGTTTTTGGATATTGTGGTGAGCTAACATAAATATATGTTGTGTTTTCGCTGTAAAACATTTTAAAAATCGGACATGTTGGCTGGATTCACAAGATGTTTATCTTTCATTTGCTGTATTGGACTTGTGATTTCATGAAATTTAATTATATGATATCCCTGTGGCGCTAGGCTAGGCTATGCTAGTCAGCGTTTCTGATGAGGATGATCCCGATCCGGGATGGGGGGTCCGTAGAGGTTAAATTAACAGTGTGTTTGTGAAATCATGATGATCTCTTTGCAGGCTGTCAGGCTGTGGAGTCACAGAGGAAGACTGTGCTTCTCTGGTCTCAGCTCTGAGGTCAAACCCCTCACACCTGAGAGAGCTGGACCTGAGCTACAATGACCTGAAGGATTCAGGAGTGAAGCTGCTCTCTGCTGGACTGGGGAATCCCCACTGTAAACTGGAGACTCTGAGGTCAGTATTCCTGTAGTTGGTCAACAAGTGATAACTGTTCACCAGATCCACATGTGTTTACCAGACACACATAGTCCACACCATATGTGTTTGGACAGTGAAGCTTACAGTTTTACATTTGGTGTTATGCTCCAGCATTTTGGATTTGAGATAGAATGTTTCATATTAGGTGACAGTACAGAATGTCACCTTTTATTTGAGGTTAATGGTGAGAGGTTAGCATGTTTTGTTGTAGCCAAATGTTGGAGTATAGAGCCACATTTAACATGTTAGCTTCACTGTCAAAATAGATATGGTGTGGACTGTATCCTCAATACAATCTAAATCTGATACCTCACTGTCTGTCTTTTGACTGATACTGCTTTTTAAACTGGTCTGGTCAGTCTACTCAAATATTTGTACTATACATGTTTCTCTCTACAAACAATACTTTGATAATTTGTCGTTTCTAATAATGATAAATTAATTTATGAATAGAAATGGCAGGTTTCAGGACACTGATGTATCTGAACATTTTGAAAAAATATACTGCCACTATTTTCACCACCAAAGAATAGCAGTGTGATTTTAATATGATTTGACTCTTTGCAGGCTGTCAGGCTGTCTAGTCACAGAGGAAGGCTGTGCTTCTCTGGCCTCAGCTCTGAGGTCAAACCCCTCACACCTGAGAGAGCTGGACCTGAGCTACAATCACCCAGGAGACTCAGGAGTCAGACTGCTCTCTGCTGGACTGGAGGATCCACACTGCAGACTGGAGAAACTCAAGTATGTAGAGGGTTTATGTCAATGTTCATATCAGACATGTTTGACTTATCAGGCTGGTTAAGACAAACATTCTGACCAACAGTTGGACAAAGTTATATGCTGACTGTGTGTGTGTGTGTGTGTGTGTGTGTGTGTTCAGGTGTATCCCTCAATGACTGTCTGTTCTTCTGCTTACCGCTACAGTGTGGAACATGGTGGAGAGAACAGAATGAAACCTGGGCTTAGAAAATGTGAGTGTTGACTGCTGTGAAGAATATGACTAAGAATAAGTCTTAATTCAACTTAAGTCAAAGTCCACCATCATTACTTACTTGGTCATATTAAATATCAGCTGTAGTTCTACAGAAGCAGAAATCAGGGACACCAACGTTTACAAAGAGTTGCTTTGACAATGTGTGTGTGTGTGTGTGTGTGTGTGTGTGTGTGTGTGTGTGTGTAATTAATGGGAATAAGTGTGTTTTATATTACCATACAGTATAACATATGATCATTCAACAAGTCTCAAGTTACCTTAACTTCTCCTTTTGATACCTAGAAACATCTACATTAAATGAATTAGTGAAAAGTGAGTTAACATTCTAATGTGAATGATGATGATTTCTAATATTGTGTCTGTTTTCATCCATCAGATGTCTGTGTTCTCACACTGGACCTAAACACAGTAAACAGACGCCTCTCTCTGTCTGAGGAGAACAGAAAGGTGACATGTAGGACAGAGAAGCAGCCGTATCCTGATCACCCAGAGAGATTTGAGGACTGTAGACAGGTGCTGTGTAGAGAGGGTCTGACTGGGCGCTGTTACTGGGAGGTAGAGTGGAGTGGGAGAGAGGCTGATATAGGAGTGACATATAAAGGAATCAGCAGGAGAGGAGAGGTTAAGGACTGTTGTCTTGGATACAATGACAAGTCCTGGAGTCTGTCCTGCTCTGACAACAGTTACATTGCCTGGCACAATAATAATGAAACTACCATAGACGTCCCCCCCTCCAGCTCCCACAGAGTAGGAGTGTATCTGGACTGGCCAGCCGGCACTCTGTCCTTCTATAGAGCCTCCTCTGACACACTGACCCACCTGATCACATTCACCTCCACATTCACTGAGCCCCTCTATCCAGGGTTTTATGTTTGTGTTGACTCCTCAGTGTCCCTGAAATAATGACCTGACCCACACACACACTGGACAGACACACACACACTGGACAGACACACACACACTGGACAGACACACACACACTGGACACACACTGGACACACTCACTCACACTGGACACACTCACTCACACTGGACACACACACACACACACTGGACACACACACACACACACACTCACACTGGACACACACACTCACTGGACACACACACACACTGGACACACACACACACTGGACACACACACACACTGGACACACACACACACTGGACACACACACACACTGGACACACACACACACTGGACACGCACACACACACTGGACACACACACACACTGGACACACACTCACCCTGGACACTCACCCTGGACACGCACTCACCCTGGACACGCACTCACCCTGGACACGCACTCACCCTGGACACGCACTCACCCTGGACACGCACTCACCCTGGACACGCACTCACCCTGGACACACACACTCACACTGAACACACACACTCACACTGAACACACACACTGGACACACACACACACACTGGACACACACACACACAGGACAAACACACACACAGGACACACACACACCGGACAGACACACACACACCAGACAGACACACACACACCGGACAGACACACACACACTGGACAGACACACACACACTGGACAGACACACACACACTGGACACACACACACACACACACACACTTGACAAACACACACCCACACACACATTCGACAAACACACACACACACTGACACTGGACAAACACACACACACACACACACACACACACACACACACACACACACACACACAGGACACACACACACATGCGTGTCTTCCTATAATTGTGACAATAACACTGTTAAAATATCAATGTGATAATTTGTTGTCTTTTATGTTGAATAACAAATTGTATAATTATATATGGACATACGCTCCATAGTTGTACAAGTATACAAGGATATATTGTACTTTTCATAATAAAACATACTTGAAACAAGAAAAGCATGTTAATTGTGAAAACAGTTTGGTTATTGATGTTACGTTTCCTCTGTCAGGTTGACGTTAACCTGCGACTGGTTGAAACATGAAACTAATATGAAATGAAATACAAAACAATTAAATATGTGGAATAGAATTAAACAATTTGTACAATAGAGTGGTGTGATGCAGGGTCACTATAGCAACAGAGTGTTGTGATGCAGGGTCACTATAGCAACAGCGTGTTGTGATGTGGCCCAGTGGAGTCTCTCTGTCTTCTAGGAGAGGAACCCTGTGACGTCATCATCAGAGAGGGAGATTCTATATTCTATATTCTTCTCTCACATGCTCTCTCTCTCTGCTCTCTCTCTCAAGTTGGTCATGATGTTTCTCTAAAACACAGAACACTAAAGTTGGTCATGATGTTTCTCTAAAACACAGAACACTAAAGTTGGTCATGATGTTTCTCTAAAACACAGAACACTAAAGTTGGTCATGATGTTTCTCTAAAACAGTAAAGACTAAAGTTGGTCATGATGTTTCTCTAAAACACAGAACACTAAAGTTGGTCATGATGTTTCTCTAAAACACAGAACACTAAAGTTGGTCATGATGTTTCTCTAAAACACAGAACACTAAAGTTGGTCATGATGTTTCTCTAAAACACAGAACACTAAAGTTGGTCATGATGTTTCTCTAAAACAGTAAAGACTAAAGTTGGTCATGATGTTTCTCTGAAACACAGAACACTAAAGTTGGTCATAAGCAGAGGTCTAGCAGAGCCAACGTGCAGTTGTATATTTCAACAAGCTGTTCCTGTGTCACATACCGAATAGCCGATACCATGAATGTCCTTTACAAGAAAAGACTCAGCTACATAGATGCTGCCAAGATGAAGATGTTGGACCATATTGCAGATGTTCTCTTTGCACAAAGGATGTTAAACAATGGAGAGTTGGACAGTATCCAGTCTATAGGAGGTACTCATGACAAGGGCCGGGCCCTGATTGACACTGCCAGAACTAAGGGAGGTATTACTAGTAATAGCTTGATGGCAACATGGGAAAATTACCCTGGATCATCCTCAGTAGGTAATGGTAATGTTATGTCACCTAAGGAAATAGTCTCCATTCTTTGGGACAATATAACCCGTGATGATATTGAGAAGATGAAGTTTGTTATGAGCGAGATAGAGATCACGCATCGACACCGCATCAGTGCTCTGGACCTGCAATATGTGACAGATAGAACCGGGTTAGCAGATGTTATGGCATTACGGAGCTGCAGCACGGGCAGGGTTGAACACCCTGCTCAAGAAAATCGGTCGCAATGACCTGGTGAAGCGAGTCAAAGACAGTGACTGTACTCACACCTCAAGTCAGCTACAACCTGTGGCCTTCGCTACACGCGGCAAGGTTATCAATAAACATCAAGGTGACAGAGAAGGTGTTGAATATACTTTGCGACCTTGACAGAGGACAGTTGAAAAGATTCATATGGACATTGAAACTACCAAGCAGCACGGCGGAGCTTATCAGAAACACCAACTGACCTGCAAAAAGTGCTGAAGGAACATGTTCAACATGACCGGTTACCTGGATACCATTTACAAAACACTGAGGGAAATGAACCAAAACAGCCTGGCAGACCAGTTGAAAACGTACATAGCCGGCCTCAGTCCCTAGGATATGTAGTCAATGATAAACTGTGTTTACTACACTGAACAGTGTTAGGTCTATAAATGTCCCTAGGATATGTAGTCAATGATAAACTGTTTTTACTACACTGAACAGTATTAGGTCTATAAATGTCCCTAGGATATGTAGTCAATGATAAACTGTGTTTACTACACTGAACAGTATTAGGTCTATAAATGTCCCTAGGATATGTAGTCAATGATAAACTGTGTTTACTACACTGAACAGTGTTAGGTCTATAAATGTCCCTAGGATATGTAGTCAATGATAAACTGTTTTTACTACACTGAACAGTGTTAGTTCTATAAATGTGCCATTGCAAAATGTCTCTATTGAGCTATAGCTTGGTGATATGTACCACTGCTTTGTTTTGTGATAAACTGGTCAATAAACCCGAGTGACAACAATGTATACTGTGCATGTCTCTACACACACACACACACACACACACACACACACACACACACACACACACACACACACACACACACACACACACACACACACACGTACACACACACACACACGTACACACACACACGCACACACACACACATGATGCACACACACGTACACACACACACGCACACGCACACACACGCACACGCACGCACACACACGTACACACACACACACACGTACATTCATACTACACACACACACGTACACACACACACACGTACACACACACACACACACACAAAAATTGCTATTTCTGGCTAGCGGTCAATGATATACACATTGTAACTTTGCAACAAGATTTGATGATTTTAGTCTCCCCACAAAGGTGATGCAGTTTGCTAGGGACCCTTTCTATACTTGATGTTGATTCGCACGGGACTAGTACTTTCAGGTGACCAAAAAACATTTGGTTATTCTGGTTGGAATTAAAAATGACTGACATGGCAGATTTAGACAGGACAAAAATTACATATATGTTGTTTTGTGCTCGGGCACATAATTACATTACCCGACCTCCCCCCGTAAATCAACTTGTCGTCCTTAGCAGACACAAAAATACAAACATTAGGAGTTATTGTATTGTGCTAGTCAATTATTACATAGAACAATCATTTTTTGGAGACCCTGTCCTGCTATCAGCCTGTGATGTGTGTGTTGTAAAGTGCCTTTCTGATGGGCTCTGATGCTCTGCCACAGCCCCTGTCCTGCTATCAGCCTGTGATGTGTGTGTTGTAAAGTGCCTTGCTGATGGGCACAACGGCAGTAGGTAGTATACGGTGATATTGAAGCCCGGTGGGTTACCGGTGTATCCCTGTGTACTACCTACTGCTGTTTTGCCTTTGAGCAAGGGACTTCACCCCTAAGTGCTCTGCTCTGCCACAGCCCCTGTTCTGCTCCCAGCCTGTGACCAACAGGCAAAATAGTCACAGACATCTCTGCACTAAGAGACTGTGTTTGTAGAAACTGACAAACCCCTGGATGCTGAAACATAATCAACATTTTTAAAACACTGAAAAATCCCCTCAAATCAAAAAACGTGATCTAATGCATTGTATACATCTGGGGACCTACTGTATAAGAAAGCACACAGGAAATGCCTGGTGTAGCGTTTAGTTTTGAACATCCTATTCTGGTCAGATGCAGGACTGAACTTTTCAGGAGAAGAGCAAATCCCTCATGAGTTGGGCTACTAAATGAGCCCACAAGAGCCTAACTACTGAGTTCTTATTGCTAATGTTTTTATTTCATATATTTGATGGTATTGTATATTTAGTTAACTCTTGATGTATGTAACAAGTGCACTGCATTCCAGTGCAATTGATGTTAGACTATAAATGTGTATTTGTGAAAGTGAAATAGTAAATGTGATAATAGAAAAAAATAAACTCATATTGATCTATGACTTTAGTAAAGTTCTTACCAGGTTTTGGGCTGGACGACAATTCAGTTTTGATGACCTGAATTAAGTGAACCAAGACAACAATCAGACATCAATTACATCTTGGTAGTTAAGAGACACTGTCTGCATCACATCATATTGCATGACAGGGTAGTGACAGGGTAGTGAATTGCTCATCCTCCCGGCTCTTCCAAGATGGGTGGTAATTTCATCTAGCATCTTAATAAAAAAAAGTTCCTCACCTGTGTTCTCCATGGCCAGTCTGAATCACCGTAACTATAAGTCAACTCTTCGCCAGCTACAATATCTCGAGTCGCGAAGAGGCACAAGTGTGGCTCATCGTTTGCTTGTATGGCCTTCATTTTGAGATTGAGTCTTTAGTGATCATCATTAACGAGTCTCCCAAGGGAGGAGTCTTCTTCAGATGCATCAATGCTGCATAGAAACATAACATGTCACAGTTTAATGAAGATATTGCAGCACAGGGTTTCTATTCCAGAAAAGGGGCAGAAAAGTCCCTAACGCGTTGTTTAAAAAAGGAGTGCAGATGCTCTGATAGCGAACCAGTTGGTTTGAAGACTAATATTGTTCCTTACTGTTTAGGTCAGGGACAAGGTCAAATTAGTATCTGGGCCTGAGATAGGCCAACAGTGCATATTGTGCCACCAACCATTTAAATGTCTGTCTCCATTTTAATGTTGTTGCTTTTTTTAGATCTCAAAAGGCATTAATATGTTTATTTTGTTCTCATCAATCCTACTTACCACCATGTTCTTCCTTTCCATTGAACATCGAAAAGAAACACCTTTGCAGAATCATTGTACTGATCAGCTCGGACCTCGCCCTCCTGTTGTGTAAGCAGTTCACCTCGGTACTCCACAACAAAGTCTCCTTTGGATATGAATTCAGTGGCAAAAACTCCCCGTCCTTAGCAGACACAAAATACAAACATTAGGAGATATTGCATTGTGCTTGTCAATTATTACAGAGAATAATCACTGTCTGGAGGTCCACTCCGGTCACATGATCACCCCATTCAACTTGCCAAGCTTCTCCAAAAACAACTGTTCTCATAAAATGACCTCACACTGTCTAAAAGTGATCTCACACATATCACTGCCAATCAAAATGAGGTTCAGGTGTGCAGCAGGGGGTTTAGGGAGGGGGATGCGCTGCTCTGTCTTTCAAGAGGCTAGATTCAGTTGTCACTCTTACTTTGTCTTCTAAACCAATGATTGGTTTTCAAGGTGGGCCTTTTCAGGTGGAAGGAGATTTCAGATGGAGCATCGTGTGACTGTAGTGGACCTTTAGGAATCCTATGACCATCATACAAAGACATGGCAAGCTATTCCTTTAAACCTTTTTTCCTGGGTGACTGTGCCCATATATCCCAATTCACTGTTTCCCACTAACCTCTAAAATGTACATCTGATTCATCTAATTCATAGCTGTCATATTTAGGACTGTCAGAAATATATTCAATCTTCACCTTACCTTTAAAGATATTGATAAAACGCTGGTAAAGTACTGGTTTATCAATGTTTGATCTGATGTGATGCTCTGCATCCTCCATGGGCCGGAGTCGCCTGGAAGATCTCTCCGTCAGGCCAACTCAAATCCTTAATCTGTGGAATAAAGCAGACATTATAAACTGGGTAGTTTGGGTCCTGGATGTTGATTGGCTGAAACTGTGGTATATTTAAGAAATAAGGCACCTGGGGGTTTGTGGTATATGGCCAATATACCAAGGTTAAGGGCTGTAACCAGGCAGGCACTCCGCGTTGCCTCTTACGTAAGAACAGTCCTCAACCTTTCCTTGTGCTTTACTGCTTAACTATATACCAAGGCTGTCAGACAATCAACATTCATGGCTTAACCTACAATTTATAAGAGACATAATGTATGTTTGTTAGATGACTACAAAACAAGCACGTTAGAAGCAGTAAAAAATTCCATCTGTGACTTTCCCTCTTCCACTCTGCTATGAGATGCAAGGTGGGGTGCACAACCCCTGGTTTCCAGCCAGCCAACTTTAGCTCGCTAAACTAACACCATCTAATGTTATCAAACTGCTACCGTCTCAAGTTCATCTATGGGGATCACGTGTCCCATTTAGCTGTCTATGCATGTTACTTATAACCACACTGATAGAATTGACTGAAATAGCCATAAAATATCAGTCTCTTTATCAACAGTTATGTTAACTAATCAAGCTACCCGCCCAAATGTCAACAAAATTGGCTCACTAGTGCATTAGCTAGATAGTGAGCGAACATTAGCACTAGCAACAAACAAGCTAACTAGGCTAACATAGTTCATAAACCAATACAACGATTTATGGTGGTGGAATTGTACTACAGCATGAAAATAACTTTCCATATCATTTCAATTGTTGAAAATATGATATTGCTCACCTTTCTTTTAGGAACAGCGGGGACCTGCAGATGTGCCGCCCCGTGTTAACGGACGAGCTTCTCCAGATGAAAGTGATTTTCCCTCTCTGGCTCTGCGCGGTAAAGTGGAGTGGGGGAGGGGAATCACAACGTGGGGACAGAGATAGTCATATAGGGGACGTGTCACCACAGTGGTGTGTGTGCATCTGTCAAGGCGCTGGAATCCTATACAATCGACATGACTGATGTTGATATTTCAGTTGTGTAGTAAATATTCTATAGACCTAAGAAATAGGCTAATACATTGCAAAATGAATGCATTTCCCTAGGCCTATAGGTCATAGGAAACTTCAAGACACCAAAATGTACATTTTAAGGATTCAGAAATTGTATTGATTGATCCAGAAACACTTAGAAATAAGGTCAATAGGCCTTGGCTATTTTCTGACATAGGAAGGGCTGGCTTACCTGGGCTATTGCCCCTGGGCCCCGGAGAAATAAAAAAAAATATACAGTATGTAGTATATATTTATTTTTTACTGCAACCGCCAACCACAGGGGGATTCAGGAGCCCACTCTCAATGAGTGTAGAGGCCTGCTGCTGCGGACACTTTGTTATTTGTCAGATGGGGAGGAGAGGAGGTAGGGGGGACACTTGTTTAATTAATTGATTCATAAAAATATATAAACTGCATAATAAATAAATGTGACTAGTAAAATGTGTGATTCAGGAGCTGGGACCAAGCCCGTAGGGGGCCCAAGGGGCAAAACAAATACAAAATAAATACTTTTTACAATTATTATTATTTTTTAAATCCAACCACAGGAGCCCGCTCTCAATGTTTAAAATACAACAGAGCATAATTTAGCCAAAGAGGATCAATAGTTTCTACAAAAATAACTATCAAAAAGACATACAGTACATGTACTGTATCTGCCAAAATAAAAGAAACACCAACATAAAGTGTATTAAACGCATAGTTAAAATGAAATTAAATCAAATTGTATTTGTCAACTGCATCAAACACAACAGGTGTAGGCATTACCTGCACGGTCCTATCGGATAGCCCAAGGTGTCTGTACTATCAAGCGTTTGATGTCTGGTTCACGATACCAACGTGCTTTCCCGTATACTTACAAAGTGCGCAGCTTATGAGCCGAGCCTCCAGCATGGTCTGGATGCTGTTCAGAGCCTTATGTTGTCTGTGTAGCAACAGGCTGAGACAGGCTAACAACCCTGAGCAACCTAAACCGAGGTGGTGGTTATTACCACTACTACCAGGACGACAGCGACGATGAGGACAGCGATGACGACAGTGATACCATATACCCCACTACCCTATCACATGGAAACACCAGCAGGATCACTGACATAGGGAGGCGAGTAGCACCTTCCTTTGTAAGTTCTAAATAGACAGTACACAGATAGATCCCTGTGCTGAATGAAATAGCTTCTGATTCCTCTGGCGGTGATAACGGACCCTGGCCGCGTAGAACTAAGGCAGGGAATGCAACACAGAACCAGTGTCTACTGAGTAATCCACATAGATGTGCACCCGATCATAGGCAGTTCATTCTCAATTACTGTCACATCAATTGTCTTTCAAAATGTGGTGTCGCTGTCATCTTTCAAATAAACACAACCAAGATATATGTATATGCAAGACATATTTTATTTCAAGGCAATAGATATTTTTATTTTTATTTATTTTTATTTTACCGTTATTTTACCAGGTAAGTTGACTGAGAACACATTCTCATTTGCAGCAACGACCTGGGGAATAGTTACAGGGGAGAAGAGGGGGATGAATGAGCCAATTGTAAACTGGGGATTATTAGGTGACCGTGATGGTTGAGGGCCAGATTGGGAATTTAGCCAGGACACCGGGGTTAACACCCCTACTCTTACGATAAGTGCCATGGGATCTTTAATGACCTCAGAGAGTCAGGACACCCGTTTAACGTCCCATCCGAAAGACGGCACCCTACACAGAGCAGTGTCCCCAATCACTGCCCTGGGGCATTGGGATCTTTGTTTAGACCAGAGGAAAGAGTGCCTCCTACTGGCCCTCCAACACCACTTCCAGCAGCACCTGGTCTCCCATCCAGGGACTGACCAGGACCAACCCTGCTTAGCTTCAGAAGCAAGCCAGCAGTGGTATGCAGGGTGGTATGCTGCTGGCGATATATAAGGTTGGCTGATACAAAAGGGTATACACATTACCCAGGTGTAATATGGTCAATTAAAGTAAGGTATAAAATCGTAAACATGTGACATTGAGAACATCACCATATTAATTTTTATCAGTCAGGGCCCATTGTCAAACAAGACCTAAAATAACCTTTAGGCATCATGTCACCACACGGTCCCACATGTAGACTCTTGTAGGCTGAGGTAACACTATACAAACATCATTGCTCTACTTTAAAGGAAGCTGTAACACTCTGTGGTTGTGGACATGTGAGTGAGACCAATAACATCATCGCCACTGTTGTGGTAGGAGCTAAACTCCTCAACAATATCGATGTAATTACCTCCTGAATTACCATCTGAGGGGCATGTGAACATGCTGTTGGCATTCCTGCCATTGAAACAGTAATTGCTATCATCTTTGGCCCGTTGCTGGGCCAGGTGAGGTGTTACTGTTTCCATCCCAATCCTGGAAGCCAACAAAGCTATGACATGGACCAAAGTAGCACCTTCACTGGGTTTACAATCTAACACAAGGTTAAGCCGCCTGTCTTGTGGTGACACATACTGAGCTGTAAACCACCTACAAAGATAGAATACCATTCTTCTAAACTCTATGCTCGAGGTGAGGTTTCTCAGTGTGTTGTCAACAACTGTGACTACCGTAGACTGCCCTCTCCTGGGCAACGAAGTGCACCACATAGTCAAAATGATCTGTTTCTTCAAGACAAAACAGCACCAATGAAACATGTAGGACCCAAGTGACACATTGAACAATCTCGGTAAGGAGTCATCAGGTCCGATCAGCTTCTCCGTTCTGGGAAGGGAACGGGTTCCCACCACAACGTGATCCCAGAACCCAGGTACATGAGGGATGCAGACATATCTGTAGGCCACCTCTTCTGGCATTGCTTTGCTTACCCAGTACCTGAAGGACATGGTGTCATTCACTGTGATGAGATGGTTGAACGCTGCGCGGGAAGAGAACACTGTCAGTCCAGCTACATGATCAGGGCTCGTCATTGTAGTATAACATAGACATAGACAGAAATATCTATACATGGAAATATACATTCCTCTTCACAGGGTGTCAACTCCAGAGGATTGCTCCTCATTCATAATCAGCTGCACATGGACGTTGACCTCCTTGTCAGTCTTGAACTTATCATCTATGTTGAGTTCCAGATCCCAGTCTCCTACAATCTCCAGAGCAGGGAAAATTGGCAAGGGTGTGGTGCTTAGAGTGGTATCTCTCTCTCTATTTATCTCTCTCTGTCTCTCTCTCTCTCTCTCCTCTATCTCCCCCCCTCTCTCTCTCTCTCTCTCTATTTCTCTCTCTCGCTCTGTCTGTCTCTCTCTCTCTCTCTGTCTCTCTCTCTCTCTCTCTCTCTCTCTCTCGCTCACTCTCTCTCTCT